>NW_022995376.1:3204209-3399142 GCF_004354385.1 Drosophila innubila
GCCAATCTCTTGATTCATATTCATATTTTGATATATCAGCTTTATAACTTCAATATTTTAGAGCAATCGGTCATTAAAAGCAGTGTATATTTATCTCTTATAAAGTCGCTCTTCAAAAGTATGCATCGTACTTGTAGCTTACTTCTGTAGGGTATCTGCTAGTCGCTCAATTCGGTCTCTCAACACTTTCTTGTTCTATGTGCCGCCTTTTGCCATTCATGCGTTAAGAATCGCCTTCAACTTTTGTCCATTTGCTGTGCAGCGCCGTCAATTTGCAGTTCCCAGTTGCTCCTGGGCAGCTCCTTCTGTTCCTCCTCTTCCACTTCTTGCTTCTGCTGGAGAAGAAGGTTCTGTTTAGTTGATTTGGGGTCTGCTTTGTTTGCACTTCTTGGTCTAGAGTTCTTCCTCGGCGCTTGTGTGTTTTGCTCCATTTGAGGTGGAGAACTTCCGCGATTGCCGTGCCCACTGAGCTGGCAGGGCGGAGACGCGGTCAGTGGAGCGAGAAGCGGTCTGTATCGATGTGGATGTGGATGTGGATGCGGATGAGTTGCCAAGTTGCAAGAGTTTGTTGCGTCTTTGTATGTACAGTGTATACACTCTACACACACACTGCGTGTTGCTCGGCAATTCCATAAAGTGTTTTATTTAATGGAAAATCTTTCAATTGTGGAAAATGGTGTTAATTAGACGCCATTAAGATCATAAATTAGTCGCTACAAACGATTATGACGCGATTGTTGTTGTTACTCATTATTATTGTTGTTGTTGTTGTGTTTGTTGTTGTTGCTGCTGACGTTGCTTTTCTGCCGGCATTTCTACAAAGTGCTTTCTTCTACTTCCATCCATCCATCCATCCATCCATCTATATATGACTTTATATGGTTAAGTGTTGGGTACATGTTTGCTTTACGGTACATTTGCTGTTATGACTTTACTTATAGTTTATGTGCAGATGTTTGATTTAGGTAAGTGATTTTTATAGCTTCGAAAGCAGCTTCAAGAGAAAGGCCATAATATTCGAGTTGAATTAAATAGGGGCTGAACAGGGCGTGAACTTCATGCAATTTATGCATATAATGATGATAATTAATGATGGCCACAACTAATGAAAATGTTAATGAAAATGATAATGATAATGCTAATTCATATGCAAATTTTGATAACCCTCATTATCTTATAACTATATTGGTAATGACAATGATGCGCATGAACTTCGTTATGATATTGCCATTTGTAATGAAAACTCTAATGCTATCCACAATGCTAAATATAACATTAGTAACAATGCAAGTACTAATGTTGATGTCTATGACAATGCCAATGAAACAGGTAATACACAAAAATGATTTTGCCATTTATTATTCTAATGCCAATTCATATTCAATGATAATGAAAATCGTAATGGTATTGGTTGTATATTCTATCAGTACAAAAAAGTAATTGCAATTGTTAAAATTACCGCTTGTCAGTTTAAATGAAAATGCTAATGATAATGATGATGAAAATGATAATGTAATCCCAATATTAATTATGAATCTAATAATAATGCAAGTACTGGTGTTGATGGCAATGACAGTGCTAATGACAATGCTTATGATAATATTGACGTTAATGTTAATTCAATGAAAATGACTATGAAATTATTAATACTCATGCCGATGTTTACTCCTGCTCCGATGCTAATGATGATGGAAATCACAATGAAAGTCTTAATATTAATAATAA
Source organism: Drosophila innubila (assembly GCF_004354385.1). Lineage (NCBI taxonomy): Eukaryota > Metazoa > Arthropoda > Insecta > Diptera > Drosophilidae > Drosophila > Drosophila innubila. The sequence continues at coordinate 3,205,935 of NW_022995376.1, forward strand.
TAAATAGTTTTTAAGCATAAAATCGTATAATGGGGTGCTAAAATCTCTCACAAATTGAACTCCCACAACAGTGAAGGGTTCACTGCTCCTTACAACTAGGCAACAACTAAAAAACGAAGCACATTCCGTGGCTAAAACACCACACACACTCTCACACACACACACACCACCATACTTGGAGTTGCAGATTCATTTGCATGCACAACCCACACCCACTGGACGGAGACGGAACGAGAGCTACATAAAGCTAATCAGTGATCACACTTAAGGTACTTCGTTGCTGTCCAGTCTGCCCTAATTGAAGCAGCCATCGACAGGAGTCGAAGGAAGGGAGACAGGAGGTTGGGAGGTTGGGAGGAGACACAGGATACCTCGTATTTGTAGCATCCAATCGCTCATTATCAGTTGTTTGTTGCCGCTGCGATTGGTAATCAAGGTAGGCGTGCAGATTTGTCAAGCGGCAACAGCATTATATGTAGGTTAATTCCGCGCACAACTCAAGATATGGCCCAGACACACGTCCGAGTTGCACACAAGGTTCTTACACTGCACTACAACTAGAGATGGTAGCGTGTCGTGATTTATGCGAGACAAAACAATTGTTTACTGATTTCAATACTTCAAATACGCAAGTCTTAAGCGGTTTAGAGTCGTTATAAGACGTCTTTATTTGGATTAAGTTGTCTTCAAGTCGTATTTAGGTAGTGTAGAGCCATTTAAACTTAGTAAAGGGTCGTGATTCCTTGGGTTGATTTATGTTCAGTTCGTGAAGAAGCCTTTTTAAGTCCGTGAAGAGTTTTTGATGGGTTTGTGAGGAGCCCTTTAAAGTTTATATAGAGTGGTGGCACACAGATTTCTATAGACCCCATTATATAGACTTTTATATTTTCCGAGAAAAACCATCACACCCACAGTTTTTAAGATAATACAGTTTTGATGGTAAATAACGTTATCTATTAATATTATCTATAGTCTCACTAAACCGCAGTAAGATCGAACAAATAGAACGGGAGTAATAGCTAACCAAAGTTATTAATGAAGTCATTATTTCATACAATCACCTTAAAGGATGCAGTAGTTTTTATTAGGTAGAAATTTCTTTGAAGTACTTTTATATATTTTGAAATAAGTAACGGGTATCCTATGGTCGGGATCTGAACTATAGCCTTTCCCACTTGTTTTTAACTCGTGTAGGGTTCTGATGTATTAGGTAGAATCGAGATAGGTTGGTGTAGAGCCATTTCAAGTTAATGTAGAGTTGTTTTCGTCACGTGGATTTACGTTAAAGTCGTGTAAGGTCCTTAAAAGTTTATAATAGGTCTTATCTCTTGATAGATTCGTGTAGAGTTGTCTTTACTTAGTTTTGGATGGTGTTCTGTATTGTTAGCCTAGTGTAAAGCCGGTTTACCATGGTACCTCTTCATATTAATTTCTTGTAAGTCAGATTTTTGACATTTTCAACACTACTATATAGTGAAACCGACTTGATCGTGACACGATCTCATCTCTAGCTGCAGCTGCATTGATTAGCATTACAAATGATGCGAGTAATGTGCACTTAAGCGGTCGCAGTGCATCGTCAACCCTCTCGATCCAGCCCTGGTTCTATCTCTTTCTTGCTCTCAAAGTCTCCGCAGTGTCTCGCACAGACGCAAGTCGAAAAGTTGAAAAGTCTCTGGCTCGATGCGACTTTATCCTAGACAGAGTGACGTGTGTTCTGGATATGGCCATTGGAACGCACCCGATGACTTGCAATTCATTTTCGGAGTTGTCTGTGTGGGCAAAACTGGCAACTGGCAACTGGCCAAAAGATCTGGCAGTCCGCCTGACCGTCAGACAGTCAGATAGTCTGTCTGTGGCGCCTCAGGCGAATATGCAAAAGAAGTAAGACTCACATTCACACTTGCTCAGCTTCAACTCCAACGCGACTCCTTCTCATTCTCAACCTCAACCTCACTCTCTTCCTCTTCGTCATCCCTAGTCTCTTTCTCAACTTTAGGCAGTCTGTGCTTGAGTTTCGACCATAAAATATCGGCATTTTATTAGCGCGTGCATCCCATTTGCCGCTTTTCATTGCGATTTTAAAAGTGTTCCCGTGTTTTGATAGCCGCACTATCAGTGACCCATGGAAATAAATGTGGCCTATAGAGATAATGCCATCCTGCAGACGTCTCTGCTGTTATTGTGCCTGCTAATGATGGTGGTGCCTCAGTGGTTCTTTAGTGTTGCCTCAGTGTTGCACACATGCCTAATGAAATATGGCGCAATAATGCCGCATAACGGCTATTTAGGGCCACTCATCGCTGTTTTCCTGGCTTAATCACTGGACTCAGCCCCCCCAACCCCCGCTTTCAAGTCTAATACCTCTGCCAATTCCACAGTGCAGAGCACCACAAATTAACTGCACATCAAACATAATCATTTGTGAAAGCTGCACAACACCTACGGTGTGTTCAGTCTGGCAAATTACTTAAACACACGGCGATCGTTGCCAAAAATACAATCAGACAGCTTGTTAAGACTTGAGCTGATCGACGGCGATATACCCTGCACACAAGGAATTGAAGTGCTGCGTTAAAAGTGCTAAAAATGCAATTTTGATAAGGAAATTATGAAAAAGACAGTAGTATTAGTTGAGTATACATAAATTATAGAACAAACTATACCCTGTAAATAGTTATGGCATAGCGAATATAGAAAATATGCCAGCAAGCAACTTAAAATATAACAGAAGATATCTCTGTTAACGAAGTAAAAAGATGAAAAACTAAAACAATCTAAGAAAATAAACAAGGAAATATCTTTAAAATCAAGAAAATACAGAAAGTGTAAAAATAGTATAGAAATCTTTACTTTATAGAAAGTAAAAACTTTCAAGTGGACTTAAATAATACGTATATGCAGATAAATAAAATTTTTTGGTTAAAAAAAGTGAGAAAATCAAATATGTAATTGATTAAAAATCTGATTCAGCTTTGAGAAAAAACTATAAAATAAATTTAAGTTTATACAATTTGTTTTCATAAAATTCTAAAAAAATTAAATTTTTGAAACCATATTTTTTTCTCTTCTCTTCTCTTTTTTTAAAGATACAATATGTTGGTTACCTACAAAAAATTTATAAATAATCCTTAATACTACTATGTCTAATATTTTCCCAATTTCTTCTTAACTTCTCCTTTATTTTTCCAAAAATGTATTTCTCTACTGTCTAGTTGCATATACCCTAAGCAAGTTTCACTGCCTACAGTTCTTTATAATAATAAACTCACACTGTCCGACCTTGCTCGGGAGTCGCGAAGAGTCGCTTTGAGTTCCCTCATCCAAATGGCGAGTTGACAACAAAATTTTTGGTGGACCGCCCGCCACAAGCGATAATTCTTCGAGTGCTATGACAACTAAATTGCCATGGCCGTATTTGCCAACAACCCAAAAGTCAAAAAAGAAGTTCAGAATTTCAAGAAAACCCTATGGTAAGTCCCCAAACTGAAAAGAGTTGGAGTCTTCAGTCTTCAGGCCAGATAATTCGCATGATGATGAATTCCAGCGAAAAAGGGCTAAGTAAATGGTATGAAAGAGTTTTGGGGTTAGTTCGATTCGAACTCTTCCGTTTCGGGAACTGTAATTGCAGGTCTCTGATATAGAGAGAGAGAGAGAAGCTGTCTACCTCTCATTCTTATGCTCAGTTCCACACATCCAGTTAGTGAGTTGAGTTCTCACTTTTGTATAAACTTTGCTTCGTTTATTTGAAAATTTCTTCATTTTTCGGAATTTCGTAATTGCCGGCTCTCTGATTCTTTGACTCTCGGTCTCTCAGATTGTTTGCTGATCTTTTACTGATTCTTATTTGAGTTTTTTTTTTTTTTTTTTTTTTGCCTTTTTGGCAATGCTTCTGCCTGAAACTGTTATCATTGCGCTCTTGGTGCCAGTGATTGCCACTTAAACCGTTAAGCAAACGCCGATCAGGGGCAAAAAGAGGGAATTTCCAACTTGGCGACTTTGTTGTTTCGCAAATGACTTTGGGGCTTGGTTTGGTTGGTTTTTTTTTTTTTTTTTTTTTTTTTTTTTTACTTTAAATGAACTTGATTTTGCTGCTCTTTTATTTTGTTGGGATGGGCAGCATTCAGCATTCAGTTCAGTTTGCATTCAATGCACTTAACGCATTCTCAACTCTGATAAGTTTCAATTATAAATTGGCTTTCTTGTTTTCGGGCTTTTAATTGACAATGCTGGCAGTGTTTGATATGGATCTGACTTCAGATACGCATATCAACTCATCTGAGTATCAAATGTATTTTTTGCACTTAGTTTAACTTTCTTTTTATACCCTGTAGCTTTTGAATTTGAGTCAAATATGCGCGTTTTTCGTTTGATAATATTTCAAGTTACTTAAAAATCTTAAAAATATATTATTTGGTAGATATTCAAGCCCGAAAGTGTTTACAAATAACGTGGATTACTTTGGAGAGAGAGCTTAAAGTCTAGAATAATATTTATCTATTAAAAATATTTTGAATTAAATATATATTAGACGTCTCAATGAATTTTTAATATATTAGAATGTTATTTTCAATGAATTTTTAAGATACTCTTCTTTTTTTTGTACATCCCATTTTCTAGACAAACACAATTTGACAATGACTCAAAATGAAAATAAAAAGTATTGAAAAATAATCGAATTAAGTTTTTGAATTTTATTTGAGAATTGGAGGGAATTGGAGAGTACAGGAACTGGAGGTATTTATAAATAAAATCGATTTAAAAACTAATATAAATAGATTATTTAAAAAATACATAGATTTTTCAGATACATAAATGTGATTTAATATTTTCTATTGAAACAGTCAGTTTCTAAAAGATCACAGCATGGAAATACTTTGTATACTTAAGTCTTATTATAATATTTATATTAAAAAAAAATTATATTTATTTAAACATTATTTAATTTATTTTATTAAATCGTAATTTTTTTTTTTTTTTATTATATATATCATATGGAAATGATGGAATGTATGTTTGTTTAGTAGATGAAACTTTTTGTTTAATGTGCTGCCTTCTAAGGTATTTTAATATATCTCTGTTAAAGTGTTAAGCGAAATGCTCAGCTTGAGTCTTGTCTTTTCAAGGTCTTGGTTTTAGCATTAACCCTCAGCCAGAGTGCGCTCGTTAGCAGCCCATGGGCAATGATGGTCAATGGGCATCAGGCAATGGCCAATTTAACTACAGTGCTCTCTCTCCATGAGCACGAAAACTATAGAGCGAAATAAAATACACGCATTTTACATGCTCGTAAACGTGTGTTACATATGCACACAGCAGTGTAAAGGGAATGGGTAGGGAATGGAGGGCTAAAATATATAACTTCAACTACTTTATGCATAAATTTAGCAAGATTGCGAAGCTACCCCATGGCGAGCTAATGTTGTAAATTATAAATATGACACCTACTCCTAGTCAAAAGGCCCAGAAACCTGGCCCAAAAGCCGTGGGCAGGCAGGCCAACAGGCTTGTTGGCCAGCTATCCAACTGGCCGACTGTCTGGCCACAGCTGCCTGAAATTTATACGCGCCAGCACACACACACACACAGTCAAATGACAGGAAATATCCTTGGTCAGTCTACGTCTACGTCTCCGACTCCAAATGTTGCCGGCGGCGTCTTAATTGGTTGCCAAGCAGCGGGAAATCGCCGCCGGAACGCGCTTAATTAACCAAAATGCATTTCAAGCTTAGTTCGCCGCTTCGAACTTGGCCAATTGCCAAACCAAACACTACCAACAAACACTCACTGACCTTAGCTGCATACCACAACAACTTCTTAACTTCGATATGCATTTGGAGTCGCAATTGCTAGCCGAAATTCTAAGCTAAAATCAACTCATTACAGTGTGCAACAAAACCAAAAAGAGCAGCAAGTGCTTATTTAAATAAAAGAATAAATTGAGTTGGTAAGCTGGCTCGAGATCTTGAAACTCAACCTAACCAACTCAATTTAACAATTAGAAAGGTCGCCAAACCAACCAATTTAAATAAAAGAATTTGTAAAATATTTTAACAACTTTTTTTAGACCAGAAAATAATTTTCAAAGATTCTTTTTTTAATTCTACAAATGAAATCTGTAGAATATCCCTTTAAAAATTGTGGCAATAAGTTATTAAATATTAATGAATTGATATGCAAGAAAATGATTTAATTCTGCATCAGAAATAGGTTGTATGAAAATTTGTTGAATATTTTAATATATTTTTTTTTCAGTTGAGAAAATAATATTGAAAGACTTGCTAAAAATTCTGTATAACTCTTAAGAAACATCTCAATAATGTGCCTTTAAAATTTAGTGTAGTTAGGTTTTGAATCTCATAGAACTTATAGTTGAAAAAAAGGTAATATACTATTCTTGAAATAGTTTGCAAAAAAATTATTCATTAAAAATTTTAAAAAATTATGTAGGCATTTTGGAATAGTGGGAAATATTAGAAATATATTTAGCATAGATCTTTTAAATCGTACTTACAACTTTTTTTTAATCTGTAAAAAAAAATTGAATTTTAAATTAATTAATGAATTTTTGAAGAGGTTAAATTTTTGGCGTATATAAATCTATGATATATTTATAATAACTGTTTTTTTTTTTTAGTGGAAATTCTAGATAAATATATAGAAAACTTTAAAAAAATATTTTATAAATTAATGAGCTTATGACACAATTGTTTCTTATTCCCTCTGGGTTTTTAATATGTATTCAATGGCATACAGAAATCTTTGATAGGTCTCCAATTTGAATATTCCAATTCTATGATAGGAGTAGCCAAGATTTGCTCTCTTTTGCAGTGCAGTGTAGGCCAATTGGAAAGCTGCGTCTGCCTTAGTTACTTGCTACCAATCGATGCTACTGGCTACGCATGCGCCTTGAGCCTTCCCCTAGACCTGAACTTGAAACTGAACCTGAACCGGGTGCTGACTTTGGGACTGAGTTTGGCAGTGCTCCTGTGGTGGGTTCAATGTTGGTCGCATGCATTGTTTTGTTTGTTAGCGGAAGAATGTAACGGTGCTTTATGGTAAGTTGGTCGCTCGATGCTGGCCAACTGATCGCATTCCCCTCCCCTTCGCCACAACAGCAAAGTATTGGCCTCTTTACACACACACACAGCTGAGAGATGCGTGTGTAGTTTTTTTTTTTGCTTTTCAAAACGCAGAACAAAGGCCAATTTTCAGCAGATTTAATCACGCGCGAGCGCAGCGACGGCAACAATGGGTTAAGAGTGTTTTGGTAAGTGGCAAACGCATTAGAAAAAAAGAAAAACTAGTCGGAAAGGCTATATTCGAGATGCCGACCATTGAATACCCGTTACTTATTTCAAAATGTACAAAGTTACTATTTAAAAAAACTACTGCATACTTTTGGGTGCTTGTATTGTCTTAATTATTCATAACTTTGGTTAGCTATTACCGCCGTTCTACTTGTCCGATCTAGCTGCGATTAAGTGGGCTAATAGATAATATTAATATTGACTCGACTGTTGATGCTAATCAAGAATATATATACTTTACAGCGTCGAAGATGCCTTCTTCTCTCTGTTACACACATTCCAACGAACACAATATACCCTTTTACTTATTTTGTAAGAAACGAGTATAAAAATACATAGATAATAAAAATGTATACAGTAAATGTAGAAACATTGGAGCATTTGAAGTTAACCAACTGTTGACCAAACAACCATCCAAGACTATCGACAACTTCCACTTCGACTTGGAGTTGGACTTTAAGTTCGCATTCTCTTTGGCATTTCATTTTTCCGCATTGGCTTTTCCAATGAAAAATAATAATAATTGACAGGCAGCGGCGATGTGGGAATTTGGATTATTAACGAATTGTTGTTGCCTGTTTTTTTTTGAGGACAACAACAAGAAGTACAACTACAATGCGGTATTTGCAAGCGGCAGACGCATTAAATTTATGCCCTAGCCAACAAAATGTTGGCAAGCGGGGGGGTTAAGAGGGGGGATGGGGGTGGCTGGTGCTTCGATCACGTATGCGACGCAATTAAATGACAATTCTTTAGCTACTTTTGTGCCGGTTGCCAGTTGCCAGTTGCCAATTGCCAATTGGCATGCGCTGTGGCAACAAAACCAAACAAACTAAGGCATAAGAATGATGCTAACTATTTAGCGCATCCAACAGATACAGTAGCTGGCAACCAGCTTCTCTCTCTCTCTCTCTATCTATGTCCCCTCTCTTTCTTCCTCACATTCTGTGCAGCTGCCACGACAATTAAATCTTTTGCAGTTGTTTTTTTAGCCCGAGACCTGAGAGAGCCGAGATTCCGCGACAGGCGGCAAGTTGACTCTGATTAAGGGCTTCAGCAGCCTTAGATTGTCTTTGGGATTGTACAACGCTTGTTGGGGGCCCACAAAGAAATTGTCAAGCACAACAACTACAACTTTTGGCATAACTGAGCTGCCTGCTCACAATAACACTCTTTTAATGAATTCAGCTATAGCGCAGACAGCAAAGTCACTAAAACATGCACTAAATACGCCCTAAAACTAGCTGAAAATATGCAATACATGCCTTAAAGCATGTAAATGGAAGGGAAAAAGGAACTACTTATTGACTTAAATCAATCTATCAAAAATAAATGCCTACCAAAAGCTAGAATTTATTAATAACTTTTACTCAAAGATTAACAGATTTAAAATTAAACAGGAGAATAAAATAGATTATAGATTAAATATATATATTTTTAAATTGTAAATTACGTAAAATTATTTTTGGATTATCATTTAAATATATTTCATTTTATTTTATTGTTTTTAATTTACATGTCTGTTTAAAATTATGTAATGAAATTATTATTGTATTCAGCTCAATAATTTATAGGTTGTATAACCTTTAGTTCAAGTATGCTAAATAAATAAATAAATTAATTGAAAATAAAGCACAAATTTCAATCCTGAGGACAATAAATTTAAAATAATAACTAAAATTTTTTTTTTTTTTTTAAATAAAATCAAATTTTAGTATTTCCTAAAAATTTCTGAGCTATAAAAACAGACTAATCACTATCTCTACTATTTAGGGCCATAAATCTATCAGTTTCCCATCCAATATAAAATAGTATCCACCTTTGTGCAGACTTTGAACTCACTTTCCACTCGTCCACTCAGATGTCCATTGGCTGTCTTTTCTTTTTGGGCAAGTTCTAATCAGAATCTGCCCTGCAGCAGAACACAAGACGGAAGTGAAAAGTGCCTTCAGTGCAGGCAGTAGGAAAAACCAAATATGGAAATGTTTACAAATTGCAAAAGACGCGAGACTGCAACGTAGAATGAGACTGAGACCAAGACTGGGATTTGGGATCGGGAATTGGGGATTGGGGAAACTGGAATGATGATACGCAGTTTGGTTGGTGGCCAATGGTCAGCAGATTTGCCTAGAGTACAGTTGTCTTGGCTCCTGTTGCTCTGACTGCTCCAAAAAATGCACAAAATCAGCGTAGGCAATAATGAATATTAGAGCGATGTTAGTGATCGTGTCACGACTTAATAAAATACCATATCGAAAATTAATAAAAAATAAAAATATAATAATAGTATAAGTTGTAAGTATAAATATTATAGTAGTATAAGTATAATAGTATAAGTGTAGACATTATTTTTTCTTCATTCTATTTTTATAAACAATAAAATACTTATATGTTAAAAAATAGTTTTAAGTAGCTAGTTATTTTTCTTATCATATTTTTTTATCAATAAAATTTGCTGCATAAGTAGTATATTTTTTATCTTTGAAATTTTTAGTTTTTTTTTAAAGATTTCCTTTAGTAATTCTTAATTTGAAAAAAAAATTTATTATAATGCTTATTTTAAGTTGGTTCTGTATATTTGTTTGACTCTTTTTTGGTTACAAAATTAAATAAAATACTAAAGAATATTTAAAAAATTCGAAGTATATTTAAATTAATTGTTATTTTCCTTAACTTGAAATTCATTAAAATGAAGTTAATTTATTTGAAAATTCTCGTGACTCACGAACTCATCTCTAACTAGAACCTTTTCGCATACAGAGAAAGAGAGAGAGAGAGACAGCAGAAGTGTAGCAAAAAGAGAAAGGGAGAGCGTATGTTAGCGATAGCGACACCGATACAGAGACCCAACGTCTCATCATCATCATCATCGTCATCCTGTTGGTCGGTCGTCAGTTCTCCAGTTCTCCAGTTCTCTGTAGTTCTCTATTTCTCTGTCGGCGCATCCTTTGGCTTGCCTATTTTGTAAATTCGTTAGTGCTGCTGAAATATGTTGATTGAATTTTTCGGGAGCAACTGCATTTGATTATAACGACGACATGGCCAAAGAGCAGGCCAAGACCACAGCAGACCAGGCCAACAGGCGGCAACTGCCTCCCCCTTAAAAACTCAGTTGACCAGAGGCAGACGCACCAAAAATGGTCAGCAAACATGGCCAAAAAGAAGAAGTAGAAGACGAGAGACGAATGATTGTTATCGTAGGCAAATGCTCACACACAAACACATATAAACAAACACACAGACAGTGTCAGCTGTGGAGGTCAAAGGTCAGCAACAGGGACTCAAACTAACAGCTATGAAACCTAATTTTAATTTAATAAATCGAGTTCATATTTTAGCCGAAAATTTCGTTATAAACGATAGACTGCTTTATGAATTAAAAATCAAAATACATTTTTTATAATTAAAGTTTTCTTAAATACAAATTTTAAAATCCCAAAAAAATTATTTTAAATATTTAAAATGAAAATAGTAAATATGACAGGAACTGGGACTTAAACTAACTACTATGAAACCTAATTTTTATTTAGTGCATATTTTAGCCGAAAATTTCGTTATAAACGATAGACTGCTTTATGAATTAAAAATCAAAATACATTTTTTTAAATTAAATTTTAATTTTTAAATTTTAAATTTTCTTAAATAAAAATTTTAAAATGCAAAAAAAAAAATATTTTAAATATTTAAAATGAAAATAGTAAATAAGACAGGAACTGGGACTTAAACTAACTACTATGAAACCAAAGTTTAATTTAATAAATCGAGTTCATATTTTAGCCGAAAATTTATGAATTAAAAATCAAAATACATTTTTTTAAATTAAAGTTTTCTTAAATAAAAATTTTAAAATGCCAAAAAATTATTTTAAATATTTAAAATGAAAATAGTAAATAAGACATTCAATTACTTTTGAATACAAAGGAAAAATAAATATTTTAATTTATTTTTTAATAAATTATTTTAAATATTTAAAATAAAATTAGTAAATAAGACATTTAATTACTTTTGAATACAAAGGGAAATTAAATATTTTAAATAATTTTTTGAATAATTTATTAATAAAATGCTTATTACTTTGCAATTGTTATTAAAGAACTTTTAGCATTTACGTTGCCTGGTCAGCATTTCAAATTCTCATTTATTATGGAGAGTGCACCCATTTCCTGTCAAGATTTATTAATGTCCAAACGATTTACAAGTGATTTACACTTAATTAACGGCACCCCGCGAAAGTTGTCGATTGCGTGGGTCGCTTCCGGTGTGGTTGCACGATGTGGTTCGCTTTAAGACCTGACGACGCGTATTAATTGCTCAAAAAAAAACGAAAATTCCAAAAACTTTAATTTATTGTTTTAAGCCAAAGTTCCCGAATTTAAAGCGGGTTCCCAAACTGTTGCGTTGGCGTTGTGTTGCAGGAAATATCTAAAGTACCTAAAGACCCGCTTGATAAGTTATTTTACCGTCTTATTACAATTAGAATTCGACTCTTTCAATTGGTCAATTGATGTGGGCTACAACGCACACTGGGGCAGGCGGCCGATATGCGTGGCAAAAATCATTTTTTTGACGAAAGCGTTTGTAAAAAGTAATAAAGGCATTCGATAGAGAAATCTCCAGAGATTACAAATCCAAAAGATTTTTGAAATCAGGTAAAAATTGTGGGCGTGTCAGCCTCTCAAAGTTGACCCTTATTTCAGTGCGCACAAATGTGGATTTTTCCTAAAATGCAAACTTTAAAACTGATTTGATGACAAGTTATATGACCGATCTTTATGTTTTGGTTTCATTTGAAAAGTACATTCATTTTAATTAAATGCCGTAGAATTTTGTTTCTTTACTTGTTGACCTTTCATTCCAGCGATGTTTAAAAAAAGCACTAAAATTAGGCTATTTTTTGACTTTGATGGAATAGAAAAAAAATTGGACTCCGAAGGACTCGATCCCACTACCACAGGAGTCTTCGTTAATCAATTCTCTAACGAAATAACCCCGGTCTTTCATGCGTCCAGCTGCGTCTGGGAGAGTTATAGGACGAAAACTGATGCAACCTCGCAAAAAAATGGTGATAGAAGAGGAAGAGCGCAGTACAATTACATACGTTTTCGGTATGCCTGTCTGTTAATGAATAAGATGCACAAAATATAGATGCGAATATAATGAATTAGCATTATTGTAACTTGTACCTGTCTTAAAATTGTTTAGAGCCGTTATTGCGCAAATTATGTTTGGGAAATTTTGAGCAGGTATGTATTGCAGGTAAAACCAATAGTGGAGGAAATTTATACGAACTTTTATCCGTTCTGATGCAATATGAATGGAAATCACTGCCTATTCTTTTTCAATAGGGTTTTAGTTTTTACCTAGTCAAAAAGGAAATACCTATTTAATGATTCAAAGGCAATATTGGGTAAACTAGGTGTTGTTTTTTACCTAATTAAAAGGAAGTATGTACCTGTTTAATGAAATGTTTTACCTAATTTAAAAAAAAACTATTTAATGAAATGCAGTCAATGTTGTTAGACAGTTCATTTTGACATCATAAGAGCCATTACCTATCTGGAGCTGCTTTTTCTTGAACAGTATTTTTAAATATAATTCAGAAAATTTTCGTCAGTACTATATGAAGTGTAATCATGGCTTTAAATAATTCAAAATGTTTCGAAATATTCGTTGCCACAAAAAACAAAGCTCAATTCCAAATGGCTATAATGAATGAATTAAAGATATCCTTAAACGATTACGGAACTTGAGGTGGCAGGAGAAGAAACGGGCCCATCTACTAGCCAAGGCAGAGGAAGACCGAGGAAGCCTTTCGAAGACTGCTCGACGTACACAAGGAAACGCAAGATAGACAATGCTACAGAAGCAATATCCACGGAACATTTGGCAGATGCGCTATCCTCAAAATATGTGAAAGTACAGGAAAGGACAAAAGCGGATATTACAAAAGCAGTGAAGATCGCAAGTCCATTACGGCTGAACAGAATAAAGGAAAGCAATGATGGGAATACGTCCAGAAGATTTTTCGCCAATGATGAAGTGACCTCTCAAATAACAGGTGTTCACAATGACATTATTAAAAGGTTGTCAGTTATCCTTAATGTCATAAATTCTAAGGAAATGATAAATAGCTCAAAATATGAAGAGTATGCATCAAAAACAAAGCAACTTTTGATTGAAATGTACCCCAAGAAGTTGCTTACTCCTACCGTTCACAGGATTTTGGATCATGGCGCAGATTTAATTGAGTACCAATGCCTACCGCTTGGAGAGTTGTCCGAAGAAGCACAGGAATGCAAAAACATAAAAATAAAAAAAATTTAGGTACACGAATACTTGCAAGATTTCACGTGAGAGACAGAATGAAGACCTTTTTAATATGCTGTCGGCCTCTTCAGATCCACTTGTTTCATCCTTTAGACATGTTAAATCACGAAAGGATTTAGAAGAAAATAATTATAGTCCCGAAATGATAAGTTTATTAGATATTAATCCAAATGTTGATGAATATTTTGAAAAAAATCAGGCATAAAATAAATATATACACAGCTAAACTCATAGAATATTAAAAAAAAATTTTTTTTTTTTTTTTGTTATTAGGTTATTAAAACTATTTAATATGTTAAAAAATATTGTTTAATAATGAAATAAGATTAAAATAAATATACTAAACACCAAAAAATTGTTTTTTTTTTAATTTTACATGTCAAAAATGCACCGAAAATATTTTTCAATTTTGGTCAACAACCCTGAATCGCCCTGTGGGCCAAACACCCTGTGCAAGCACTCATTTTAAAGCTTAAAGAGTTTTCTATCAAATGCTTTTTAAATTTTGAAAATATCTTCACCGGTTCAAAAGATATGATTTTTGCAACGCAAAATGAGGATCTGCCCCACTGTGCAACGTTAACTGATAAGCCACAATCAAGCAAAATCAAGCCAAGCAACCAGTCAAATATCATTTTTAATTTTTTGGTATTTCTCTCATTTTGTGTAGGTGTCGTTGGCGTTTATTTTTATAAATCATCAGCTTGGTTTTTATTTCTTTATTTCATTTTTGTACCCTTACTCAGGGTAATATAATTTTGAAAAAAAATTTGTAAGACTTAAAAATTGTAGATTTAATAAAAATTGTAGATATAATTCTTACTTTAAAATACAAATTTCACAAAAAAATGGAAAATTTGTAAAGAAATATTTTTTTCTCAACATATCTTAACTGAATTAAATACAACCTATACTTTTTTATGTGAATAAATTTAATAATTTTGACAGAAAATTTGTAAGACCTAACGATTGTAGATTTAATAAAAATTGTAGTTAAAATTCTAAATTTAAAGTACAAATTTCACAAAAAAATGGAAAATTTGTAAAGAAATTTTTTTTTTTCTCAGCGCATCTTAACTGAATTAAATACAACCTTTACTTTTTTATGTGAATAAATTTAATAAATTCGTATATATTTTTTATTTTTATTTCTACAATGTTTTTCAAGTGTATAAAATCTTCGGCTTTACAATTCTACGCTTTCTTTCATGTTTCTTATTATTATTTTGTGGTTACGTGAGTGGGAGATTTCGGGCTGCGGGTCGGAACTGGTCAGCTCAGCCGCAAAATGACTTCATTAACTTATATTTCATATTTTTGTTGTATTCTGCGAACAAATTAAGCCGAAATGCAACAACAACAACAAAAGCCATGGCATTAACATTGTTGTGCCTCTTCTTCCCCCACATCTCTTCTACACCTCTCCTCTAAAAGCTCCTCTGGCACTGAGCCGCTAAAAGCGCTGTTAAAAACTTCATTATGACTGTCATACTCATATGTTCAGCGATTTAAGTGTGACATATTTCGACTTTACTCGGATGTAGGTCGTCATTATAGCAGGCTACAAGGAAACTCTGTATTTAAGTATAAGTATAAGGTAAATATTAATATTTTTATGCTATATTGCGATTATAGTTGCACAGCAGCTGGAGCTGAAAACTGAATCATTTGATTTTATTTTCTTAATTCGACAGCAAAAACATTTTCTAAATAAATGAAATTAAGATTTGACAAAGTTATGAGAGTTCCAAGTTTTTCAAAAAATGTCAACGGTTAGGTATGGCAATTTGAATAATAGTCGAAAACATAAAATTTTTCACATGAACAAAATTTAAATGCAGAATGAATTTAGAAGCCAATTCATGTTCAGAATGACATTCCGCTTGAAAATCGGATAAGTTTTGACAAAGTTATGACAGTTCAAAATTGGTCAAGCCTCTGACCTAGCAACTTTACAAGTCAAAATATTTCTCAATTTTGACATGATTTTTTACAGAAAAATGAAACGTCTCAGAATTATATTTAAAGTACTTTTTTATACTAATTATGGTATAAGAAGTTAATTAAAAGTGAAAGCTCGGATTTAAAATTTTGAAAAAAAATATTTTTTCGAAAAAGTCAAAGGGGGGAGTACATGATTTTGTCGAAAAAAAATCGAAAATAAAAAATTTTTCAAGGTGAATAATTTTTAAATGCAGAAACAAAATAGAGACAAAATAATGATCAAAATGGCATTCCGCTTGAAAATCGGTTTAGTTTAGACAAAGTTATGCAAGTTTGAAGTTGGTGAAACCTTGACTTTCAATTCAGCATAGTAAAAATAAAGATTGTGGTGTCTTAAAATCAAATTAAAGTCTTATGTTGTTGATCTTGAGTTATGATTTATCAGTTTTAAATATTTCTTCACTTTAAATTTGATTTTCTCCCTTTAAAAAGAAGAAGAAAATGTATTTATGCTTCAATATTCTAATCCTGTTTTTCAAAAAGAACTCACACAATTGCTCCAATCAGAATCACAAATGAAATATAAACAAACCCAAGCAGCTTACAAATTTGTCTATGCAATTTAACCCTGGATCAGGACAATAGTTCGACAATTGTGAGGAAGGCGAGAGAAGACAGGAGAAGAGTGTGGAGGGAGGGAGGTAAGCTACTTGAAACGTAATCGACAGTGCAGCACTTGAATGACCAACTGGTCGACTGGTCGACTGTGCGACTGTTGAACCGTCGGATGTTTCGACCCTTTCAATTATTTGCTGTTGGCTCTACCGAAAAATGCCGAAAAGCAAAACAAAATGCAAACATGGACCAAGAAGAAGAAGAAGCAGTGTGTGCTAGACAGAGAGCACTCTGCTGTGGTTGGTGGGGTAATAAAGGATGGTCGCTCTGCACTGAGAGAAAAATGTCATATTAAATTTAAATTCAACTGATCTCACGTTAAAAAATTTCTACTTGATTGCAAGTTACTAAATATTAGAATAAAAATTTTAAACCAAGTATAAATAATCCTTATATAAGCTAAAAAAATCTTAAATTTAGAAAAACTTTACATTTACGGGTTAGAGGTCTTAAAAATTCGTTAACTTAGCTTAAAATTCAAGTTCGAACCAGTTATAATAGCGAATGTTCATATATTACATTTTTTGAATATTTTCGAAAGCTGAGGAAATTTTTTTTTTTTTATTTATTAACTAATTTATTTATTTATTTATATATTTATTTATTTATTTGTTTATGCACGACTAAAAGCAGTCGGCAAAGAAAAAAATTACCAAGTATAAAAATTAAGTTAAAGATTACAAATACAAATAAAATTAAATATTAATTATAAGCTGTGAAGAAAAAAATTAAAGTTAGATCTGGGTTAAGCAAAAATTATAAATGATCCAACATTTGTTGCAAGGATTGGGGAAAACCCAGAAAAACCCAATCAGATCAATTTATCCTACTTTTACTCACTACATTATAAAACACTTTCATTATCAGTTTTAAAAAAAATATTTGAAATAAATGCTATTTCTTTTTTGCTTAGATTTATTTTAAGCACTTTTACTAAATTCTATGTTTGAAAATAAAAAGAATGCCTTAAATTTTTGACTTCAAAAATTGTATTTGAAATAAGATTGAGATCTGTAACTATGATAATTTCCATATATTTTGCTCAGTGTATTGTGTGTGTTGCATGGACGGTCGAAGGTCCCGGTCCCAAAGGATTTCCTTGTTATGCGTGCGACGTTTGTTTAACCCTCTCTCTCTCTCTCTGTTTCCCTCGCTCCCCTCTTGGTGGAATGGACGGCTGCAAACAACGACTGCCCTTTGTCAGGCTGTGGTTCAGATCCAGGTCGTTTGTTTTGCACCATCTCCATCCCATCCATTCCATACCATCTTCCGTCTCCAAGTTCCCCTTTAATGCTGCACTCGAATGGTTTCGTTTACATTTTACGTGCGAATGTTGCTGTTTTTTGAATTATGGCGACAGGAACAGTGCCACAGTCGCTGTGGCAGTCGCAGCTTCATTCTCAGCCTCAACCCTGCCTGCGGTTTGGCCTTGCCCCCTTGCCCCCTTGCCCCCCTGGCTGCTTCCTGCCTACAGCCCAAACCGAACCCAACTCGACTCGACTCGAATCCAAGCTGACCGCAGTCGAAAGTGTTGTGTTTCAACATGCTGCAACGATGTTCCCGTATTTTATTCAAAAATGCTGCCACGTAATAGAATTTTTGATGCCAGCATGTCTGGCTACCATAAAAATGCCATGATAACGGTCAACGCCCGGTTCGTAACTCCCAACTCTTAAATCAAACTAGCCAGATTTGCTACAGGCGAGCGAGCCTGACTGTGACAAGCCCTGCACTTATGCTATGCAAAAATGTAAATTATAATAAAAATTAAATAATGTTAGTGACGCCATTAAAAATGACCAAATTTTCTTAAATAGCTAACGATATGTCACACATACCAGAGTTGTACATATTAGCATAATCAATTAAAACTATTCCAACGAAATTTCATTAAACTTGTATTGAAAAAAGTAATGCTAAGGAATTGAAACTATTTTTTGTATTTAAAAAAGTATTGCCCATAAAATGATTTCCAATTAAAAATGTATATAAACATTTTTTAGTTATGCTAGTTTTGTTTTTGAACATTAAACGATTTTAATGAAAATTTTGATTAATTAGCAGTGCTAGTTAAATTTTTGGTAAATTTAAGTTTTTGAAATTTGGTATTAAAAAATCAACAAAAATTCAGTAAAAACTTAAACTTAATTAAAGAGCACACAAAAAAATAATAATGAAAAAAAACTATAACAAAATGCAAGAAAATAAAGAAAATATTATTGACTTTAAAAAATTAATTCAACACAAACTTTGAAAAAAAAAAAACAAAAAATGCAAGTAACTAATTAATAATAAAGAAAATCACAAAGTGCTTAAAAATTATGCACCCAGTAATTTAAAGAAATAAATGTATAAATATTCAAGGTAACACAAATTAAACTGTTTTTTATTTTTATATTTTGCGCTTATTATTATTTTTTTAACTGTCTAATGATGCTGAATAAATATAATATGCTTTTTAGGGTCGGAATCAGTTGATACTGCCTGTTGTGCACATTTAAATATTTTAATTAATAGACTCTCTGTACTTTTTGTCTACAGGGTCTCTGAAAACCTAGCCACAGTCGCATTCGCAGTTGGAGGCAGAATTCAGAGTCGGACACTGAGCTTTTTGGGCTGCGATTTCAATTGGACCTGGTGCTGGTATTCCTGGTCCTGGACAGCCTGCCCAGCCTGCCAATTGGTAACTGGCAACTTGCAACTTGCAGCTTGGCTACTGGCTTTTTGGCTGCCTCAGAAACTCATCATAAATTCATTAGTTGCAACTCGTCGCTGCACGCAAAATTCCTGGCTGAGCTTCCTTTGGCCTACGCTCACGAGGTTGCATGCAACGCGGGAAAGGGGGCAAGCAGCTGCTCGCTGTCGCTGGAGGTGTGGCACCCAGCAACAGCAGCCGCCCCAAATGATTTATGCGCCAAGTTGTTTAGAAAATATGCCAAATGGAGAGTTCGGCCTGTCTTTGTCTCTATCCCGATTCTGACTCCAAGTTCGAGTTGTAGTCCATGGCTTTGGGTCGACTTTGTTCTGTTCTCTTTGGGTTTTTTGCCTAAGCCCAGAAGGGATTTTTGCAGACATGCATGGACTTGTCATGGCGGCGGCTCCATGTTTGATTAAGGCGCACAACTTGCGGCCACTAAACGCAAATCAACGACGGCGTTGATAATGGCCAACGGGTTCCGTCCATTTCAACTTCCCTCACATCATCTGGTGCAACTTTGGCAGTTGCCCAGTTGCCCAGTTGCCAGTTTCACATTCACTCATGTCATGACTTGTGAAAATATACACCTAGCTCGTGTTATTTTAAATACCCTGTACCCATTAAAAATGAACAGAGAAAGGGGCATAACGAATAAACAAATCAAGCACCGATACAATATAAAATTAAAAAAAATATTTACTATTTATTGATTTTCATTAAAAAAAAACAATTTTAACAATAATTCCAATTTTTTTTTCTTAATAAAAACATTTCAAAATATATATTAATATTAAAAATTTTATTTAAAAATCATATTATAAAAAAAATAAATTTAAAATATTAAATAAATTTAAAATATAAAATATTAAATATAAAATATTGATGATACAAATTTGATAATAAAGTTTTAGTGCACTTACTAAAATACCAAAAAATTTAAAAATTGATTTATTATTTTTTGTATTCTTTGACATTTTGGTGTGTGATAAAAGTTTACTATTAAATTTGAAAATAAAAAATATTTTATGCTTTTTTAATTTTAAATAGTTTTAAATAAAATATTATGTGATAAACAAAGAATTTACAATTAATCTTTTGAAAACTGTCATCTAATTTACTGTATTCGCATCCATAAATAGTACATTCAAAATTTCCCAAACATTTAGAAATTCTTTTATAGCTAGAGATTTATGAAACTCGAGTGATTGTTCTGAAATTTTATTAACTCTTTTAATAGCATCTTTTGGATCTATAATCCAAATTTCAGATTGATCGAATTATAACTAAAAAAGTTATTCAAGAAACTTTAATCTATGCAATTATATATAATATACAATCTACAATGAAATGAAAATAAATTTGGAATACTTTTGTTTGCTTAACAGAGTATCTTACTGTCGTATATTCGAAATAGAATACCAACTCCCTCTTATTAGTTTTTCGGTCTTTGCGACTGATTCCTGTATTCTAGGGTTCTCCATTGGACAACCTGACCACGACTACAACATACACAACAACAACAACCACAACAACAACAACCACAAGAAGAACTACAACAACAACGACAACGATCAAAAGCCGCGACAGGTGTTGCTTATTTCTAATCAGAGGCGTGTTTACAACGCTGTTCTTAACAGTCTCCCGCAGACAGTTAAATGGCTTGTTCTACTTAGATACTAACTGACTTTCAAATATGTAGACGAGACACTCCAAATGGAACTGAGGAAATTTTCATTACTCAAACGAACGTTTCTTGGAAGTTAAGATCTGTTACTGTCACGCTTTATATGCAATCAATTCAAGATTTACAGTTTCACAAAGCCGCTTAATCCCCCACTAAATGACTTAATTAGAAAGGGAATTACAATTATAGACGTTAGGATCATATAAAGCTTGGCGATTTGTAATCTTTGTATAAATTCGAAAATAAAAAAGAAACTTAAATAAATTTAGTTCAATTTATTGGGAAAGAAAGATCATTCAAGATCAATTCAATTAATATTAAAAAAATACAAATAAAATATAAAATTTTAATAAAAAGCTTAAATCCTTCCCAATTAAGAGAGGAATCGTACTTTTTAATGATTTTAAAGATATTATAAAGTTAGGATCATATGAGAACTTTGAAAAAAAAATAGAAGAGAACTATGATAAAAGCAGTTAAGATCTGTTTACTCTTTATTAAATATCTCAATTAGTAAGAAAATTTTAAAGATATTATAAAGTTAGGATCATATGAGAACTTTGAAAAAAAAATAGAAGAGAACTATGATAAAAGCAGTTAAGATCTGTTTACTCTTTATTAAATATCTCAATTAGTAAGAAAATCACACTTGAACATATTTTGCCATTTCCCTTTTCAACCTGTTATATAGCTATACATAGTTAAGATCATATGTAAATATGTTTATAAATATGTGAGAAGTGCGCCAGTATTTCCATATTTTCATTTCGAATCGTTATCGTTAATTTGGTAAAGTCTTTTGTATTTTTTCTCTTGTTTTATTTTTCTGTTTCGATTTTTTTTTGTTGTTCGTCTCGTGGTTGTTCTTGTCTTCAGTTATTCGCTTTCAGTTTTGTAAACGCTGTGCAGCTTATGACCATAAATTGCCCAGCAAACCGTGACCATAAATTGGAGCTAACAAAGAAATTATGAAATTCAAATGAAGTGCGTTTGCCAGGGCAACTAAACAACGAACTAACCAACGATTTCATCCTCATCCTCATCCTCATCTTTAAGCTGGACATGGGGGTAAACAAGACTGAGGCGCACCTGCCCCATGCCGCAATGTCGCAAGGCCTGTGGCAATGTGGGACCTTAGGCGAGGCAAGGTCTTGGGCCCAGATTAATGCCCAAATCCCCTCCCTTCTTAACTGCCTTGTGGTGGCCAGCTTTTTATAGAGCAGGATTGCAGTTTGGACTTTACAAGAGTAAATTGTGCAACTTGTTCACTTTTTGCATAAAAATTGTTCATTGAAAATGCATAAATGTGCAATCTGCACAAAAGAAATGCGGCATAGTCTGCAACTGGACGGCGGCTCCTGTTTTTCCCCATTCAAAGAATTATTATGGCCTGGAACATTGAACTCCAGTTCGATATCGATGCAATTGCTGATTGCTCTTGTTGTTGTTGCTGTTGCTGTTTCCCCTTTATCGCCTCTCTTTGTCTACTACTCTATGAATTGTCTTTAAATACATATCATTAAATGGCATTTATAATATATTCATGAGCGATCCGCTTCCCGGTATTGCTCGAAATCTAATGTAGAGACAACGGCTGCCATATCTTCGACTATCTGCTGCCTGACAACCCTTCCCTCCCCTCCCCTTCAACCCCTCTCAAAAAATGAAAAAATATAAAAAAAGAAAAAACAACAGCGAAAGACTTTTAACCGTAAGCGTGCCCCCAAGACAGTTGCATGCCCCATTTTGTGCGCCCCGGGGCAAGTCAAAGTTGCACACAATAGAGCAAACAAGCTTAAGATGCGACAAATAACGACTATTAAATGCTCTACAAATTATAATTTAAAAAAAAATATAGTTATAGTTCATTCATGTATTCTGTATATATTTGAATCAACGTTACATAAATTGTTTTACCATTTAAATCTATCTCCTTGTATTGTGTACTTTAAAATATTAACCAATAATTGTTTAAAAATAGTTAAACTAATTTTAAAATATTTAAAATTCACTTACCAATTCAGATTATACAACATCTATGTATTTACAATCCATCTAAAATTAAAATAGTATAAAATATTTACATATATACATAAAAAATTAAATATATAAAATAAAATAATTATGATAATAATAATAATAATTAAATTTTCTATCTCCTTTGCATTCAGGTTATTTACAAATTTAGCATGGCGACTGAGTGCTCTAAAAAATGTAAGACTAAGTATTATTATACATAAAACTCTTTGTCCTGACTGACTGACTGATATTCGTGCGGCCTAAACGGTAGAGACGAGGTGGTTGAAATTTTGACACAGCATAGCTAAGACAATTTCAGCTTGTCTCGTTTGTTTTTTTTTTAGGAATTTGAATCATTCTTATTTAATAAAATCTTTATCCCGATCTTTTTTTCCTTTTTATAGCGAATTTAAATATTTAACATGCCCACTAATTGCATGATATATTCTAGTTCACTTAAAAAGTCTCGAAATCAGACTTACAATTTGAGTCAAAATTTATTTCTACAGTTTTGAATTGTAAACTATTTAATTTAGTACTAAATCGTAATGTCTTATTTTGTTTTGAATATTAATTATAAAAAATAAATACCTTTCATCATAATTTTTGCTAGATTGCGTAGTGTTTTGAAAAATCCAATATGGCGACTAGGTGAATATATTTTCAGCTTTTTTTTTATGTTTTATAATCATGCAGTTTTCATTAGAACTGTTTTATTCTTTATTTTTATTTTCTTTTTTGTGTAGGGTATTTGAAAATGCAACATGGCGGCTCTAGCCGTTTATTTTGGCCCGTTTTGGTGGCCTGAGAATTGTGCGTATACGTATTGTCTATTGTCTATGGTCTTTGGAGAACACGCCACGCAGTTGGTTTTCTATATTTGGTTTGTGAGGCGGCGAGTCGTGAAATCTACGCAATGTTTTGTGGCAAGGTCCGTTGGAGCATTCAACCATTCTCTCTGGCATTCCACAATTGCTGAGATTTGCCTTTTGGCTTCCACCATCCACTGTCCACAAGTCAGCATCCACAACCTTACACCTTCCCTCGTTTGCCATCAAATGCAATTCAATTACATTGAAAATTGGCTGCATTGTCTTTATTCGCTGGGTGCGTGAAATTTATAGTTATGACCAGGCGGCATTATGACCTCGCCTTTGTGACATTTGATTTTTTGGGGTGACAAAAGTCGCTGCCACAAATGATTATTATGGCCAGGAATGCATAAAACTTGCGCACATTCACTTATTGTACTCGTAAGTCGCTTTAACTTCTCTTATAAAGGCGGAGAATAAGAAAATTGAACCCAGTTTTATCTAAGCAGCATGAATAATCACATTCATCTGAAAAAAAAAATAAAAAAAAAAATAAAAATGTGTATAAATTTAATTTGTATGTGTGATATATTTTAAAAAGCAATTTTTTTCAACTTCAAGAAATATAGTTAGACCCAAAACTTTTCTTTTTAATTAAGGTGCACTTAATCTCGGCACTTTTTAGCTAATATTTTTATATTTCTACCTTTTATCTAAATAATTATTTGTATTTACGTATTGATTTTCAAATCTATACTATTTTATAGGTCAAATATTTTTATTTTTTTTTTTATTTTGTTTTTTTTATTTTTATTTAATTATTTATGCACGACTAAAAGCAGTCGGCAAAAAAAAAAAAATTACCAAGTATAAAAATTAAGTTAAAGATTACAAATACAAATACAATTAAATATATATTATGAATTTAAGTTAAAGATTACAAATACAAATACAATTAAATATAAATTATGAACTGTAAAAAAAATAAAAATTAAATTACTGGCAGATCTTAAAAACTCAGCTAGAAATAAACATGCTCCTTATTATTCAATTTTTTCTGCTGATTTTCTAAAGCTTTTACATTAAAAAAAAATGGTAAAGCCATTTTTTGTTATATAATTTTTCTTATTTTTTTTTTATTTGTGTTTAATCTTATTTTTTTGTGGTAATCTTTTTGTTTATTTCTAGCAGTTTTCTTTATATTTCATTTTTCATTCCATTTTATTTTATGGGTTAATTATTTCACTGATTTATTTAATTTCCTCTGCTGAGTAAGTAGTACTTCTTTTACAGCAGATAATTTCTATTATCGCCTGGAAAGTTTTGTGTTTTAATTTAATAAAAGCCTTTAAAATTTATGAAAATGTTAGATACTTATTGTAGAATGCGTAGAATAAATGTTTATTGCAAGTACTATTTAATTATATTTTATTTCAGAGTCTGTCTTCGACTACGAAAATTTTTTGGTGCTTAAAAATAAATTTGCTTTTAGGAAAAAGGCAAATTACAAGAAAGCCAGAAATCAGCGCAGCAAATCAGACAAAAAAAAAACACAAGCTTGGCCAGATGAGTGCCGAAAAAAGTCAATTCATTAGGGGTAAAGAAGAAGGAGAAGAGGGAGGAGGAGGAGGGAGGAGAGGACTGCGAGTGCAATTCAAAATTGAATTCGAAATCAGAAAACACACATCTCGATGAGATCATTATCGCCGCAACAACGACAGGCCAATTACATTAATTAATTATTAAGGGAACGCAGCTGGAGTTGCGCTGGAGTAGGAGGAGTAGGGGGCAAGGGGAAGGGGAGGGAGGGGGCAGTGTCACGTACAAAGCGCCGCAAAGCGAATTGTTGTTGTTGTTGTTGTTCCCAGGCGCAAGGAGCAGCAATCGTTGCCTCTTCGGGAATATCAAGGAATGCAATCAGCGATCAGAGGCAAATCGAACAAGCTTGAGCTTGAGCTTAAGTTTGAGCTGAAGCTGAAGCTGAAGCTGAAATTGAAGCTGAAACTTAAACTTAAACTGAAACTGAGGCTGTGGTTGTGGCAACGTTTTGACTGGGGGCGTTTTTGGCAGCGCTGACTAAGCAAGTGAAGCGAAACCAGGCGGACCACAAAGATCGATCGATCCAGCGTCCACTCTTATGATTTGCAAATTTTCAAAAATGCATCTCCTGCTGTTGGTCAGGAGATGCTGCCTGTTCCAGGTTCCCGATACCCTCTTCCCTGTTCCCGATTCCCTGTTCCCTGCTGCCTGCATTAGGTGTGCGATGATTAATTGCTGCCGTTGCACGCAATCCTCGAGTTTCTCTCCGCGTTGTTCAGCATGTGTTGCAGGCAGTGTTGCCATTAAGAAAAATATAGCTATTTTAGCGGGAAATAACTCGGAAAACAACTGAATATTCTAACACAAAAATTTGCAAAATAACTCACTTTTTCTTATTCTTTTAAAAATTCTATAGAACTTTCAAAGCTTAAAATAATTAAATATCCTATAAAAAAATCGGTTAAAATAACTGATATGTTCTTCTGTTTATTACAGAGCTCGCAAATTTTTAGCGCCACTTTTAGTATATCTAAAAAATAAGTATAATTTAAGACACATAGAAAAACTGTTTTAAATTTCATATTTATTCTATATTGACGTGAGCAAACAATTTTAGTAATAAGGGTTGAACGTTTTTTGGAAGCTTACTAAACAGTTTTTAAATGATCAGTCCTGAAAATAACTAAATTTGCTAATATAAAAATCTGCAAAAATACTCATATTTTCTTTTTTATAAAAAACGTCAATAAAATTCAATAAGTTCTGTTAGTAATAAAGGTTGAACGTAATTTGGAAACTCTGGTTAATTAAAAAGTTTTTAAATGGTCAGTCCTGAAAATTATTAAATTTGCTAATATAAAAATCTGCGAAAAAAACTGATTTTTTCTTATATTTAAAAAACGCCAATAAAATCCAATAAGTTCACTAAGTTCTAAATAAATTTGTGAATTCCAAAAATTTTTAACGATGACTGAACGACTAAATTTTGAGAATTAAAAGTAAAGGTTTAATATCCTCTAGACACTCTAGTGTAGAACACTATTATGACGTTAATGTCTAATCTTGATCATCATGATTTATCATATCTACTATTTTTTTATAAACATTTTAAGGGAATTATTAGTTTTAGAGTTAAAAAAAGCCGAACAAATAAAAATAAATTAAAAAAAAAAAATGAAATTTCCAGTTGATTGCTGTCTCTGATTGTTTCCCGCCATTAAACGTAAGAAAACGCCAGATTTTGACGGTAAAAAGCTGTTGAGTCAACACTGTTTGCATGCCTTTTTCAGATCTCGGCTGCCGTTGAATAATGATCTCTAGAATGTCTTGTTTCAAAAAAGCTAATAAGATCATTTATAACACAGTTAGTTGAGGTTCAGGTTCAGGTTCAGCTCCGGGACTGAGACTGAGACAGCGACTGAAACTGGCGAGATCTGGTTGCGACTTCCTGCGTCATCATAATGCGAACCATTTATTATATACACTTTAATAGGAACTTGTTCTCGCTGGGCAAGTGTGAAGGATTTAAGTTGCTGTGGATAGAGTATGGCCTAATCGTTGTTGGCCTAATAAAAATACCTTTTTGCTCAATTAATCGACAGCTCGGCATGATCACAAATCATTAAATAAGCGATCGATACTCGCAGTTGTGTTTAGCGAGCTCCCACAGAGACTACGATTAACGCCTTGGCAATGTTGCAACTTGCAACAGGAAGTGAGCACATGCGTGCAACTAACTAGGACACTTGCCCCAAAATGTTGCTGCTGCTGACAGCTGATTGGTTTGCTTTGTGGCCAGCAAGGATGTGCGTGGCACAATTCAGGCCACAGACTTGTTGCCACAGTCAATTAAACTGCCAACACTTGTTAACAAGCTGCAATCAGGAACACGCCCCAAGCGCCTGTGTCCAGTCATCCTCCGACTCCGACTTCGACTCCGACTTCGACTCCTTCTTCGTCTCCGACGCCAGCCATGAATTATCACTGACCCCGGCAATGGTTCTTCTTCATTTTCTGTTTTTTTAAGCCCTGTACTTAAGTGTTACAAAAGGTTGACTTGGTTTTTTAAAATGGAAAAGTGCGTAACAGGCAGAAGTTGACCATTTTTCTTTTTAGGTTTCTTAGAAATAAAGATCACAGAGACCATAAGAGCTAGATGCAACAAACATGCTAAACGGGTTTCAGATATAAACAAAATTAATAATAAATTTGTTAGTACTATAATCAATTTTTTTCATCAAGGCAACTGACTATTCTACAATGAATATATATATTTTTAAAAAATACATTTTCATGGATTTTATTGAGAGTTTTACGATTAAACTGAACACCTTGCCCAAAAAGACTTTAGGAGCTAGAGGCACTAAACTGTTGTTATGTCAGTTCCAGAAAAAAAAGAATTTCAAGGACATTTGAAGACTATATTTTAGGTTTTTGAAACTTAAACTGCACTTTGAAGCTGTTCTAAAATTTTTAATGCGATCTAAAGTTATTCAAGATATAAATTTTTAGACAAAATTTTTTTTTTTTAAGTGGAGTTCTTAAGTAATTTAGATATAAAAAAAATCCTTAGTTTACCTACCATTAAATAGTGTATAAAATTAATAGATAAAGTGGATAATCAATATTTTTGTAAATCAGTTAAAATTTAGTTGATTTTTTCACTAGTAAAAATGAGTTACCCAAAATAAATACCAGCATTCTTAAGAATTTCAAGGACATTTGAAGACAGTATTTCAGGTTTTTGAAACTTAAACTGTAGAAAATTAATAAAATATTCAATATTTTTGTTAATCAACTAATTTTAGTTGATTTTTTCACTAGTAAAAAAATAAAAAAAAACAGCTTTTTTAAGTTATAAGTAAATTACTAAGGATATTACTACTGCTAAATATTTATATGGACTTTTCCCTAGCAATAAATTGGGATTTGCAGCACTGATAGGTATTTAATTACATGATTTTCTTCAGAATTTAGATATTTATAGATTAAATACAGGATCAAAAACAGTTGAGCTCACTTTGCTGTAGCTTTTCTGGCTAGTTATTATTTTCTTTATCAAGCGGAGGGCGTGTCATGGGGGCAGTTATTTTGAAAGCGCCTTTTTCGGTTGCATTTGTTGTTCTTTCTCACACGCTGGCAATTTTTGTTGTATATTTGTTGTGTTTTTTTTTTGTATTTTTTATTTATTTGCAAAAGGCAATTTAAGCCACGTCGGGCAGAAACTTTTGTTTCGCATTGAATTTCAATTTGTGTTTCCGCATAAAAATGCGCTTCGTATTTATTTTAGTGGGTTACGCTCTTCACCCTGCTCTCTACTCTGCTCTTCTCTCTTTACGTTGTCTTCGTTGTCTCTGATCTTTTATCGCTGATAAAATGCAGCCCCAAAAACTTGGCTGTTGTTGTTGTTGTCGTTGGTGTTGTTGACTCTGTTTTTGGCCCGCACCCGCAAATGGGCTTTGCTGGCAAAGTTGGGTCACTCCCTGATATCGCATTGCCCCCGAGGGCTTCTGGGGGGCGTGGGCGTGCAATGCCAGCCACGCCTCCTTTTCAGTTCTGTGTGTTTGTTATGTAGTGTGTCGTTGTCGTTGCTGTTTTACAATTGTTTGTTTTGCTGTTTGTTAAACACCTTCCTCTACACGTTCGCTTGCCAATCGCCTCCGTTTTGGCCCGTTGCCGTTGTTGTTGTTGTTGTTGTTGTTGTTGCCTGCCTGCACATCCTTTGTCATGTTTTGGGCCCTGCTAAGATTTAAGGCCCCTGCTCAGCCCCTGGGCATCAGCATCGGCATCAGGAACAGCCCAAGCAACCGGTGACCTCGTCGTCGCTCTTTCTCCATATCCCATCTCCATCTCGTCGCTTTCTTGCAGCATCTTCACTAGATTTTGAGCCCAGCAATCAAAGTACACTCCGTTTTATAAGTTTGTGACAATTGCTGTCTGTGTTACAAGCTAGATCTCAGAGTCTTTAAGACTTAGAGTCACTAAATTTGGTGACAATACTTGAAGCTTGTCTACGTAATTATAGTTAATTGTTAAAAATTGCCAAATTTCTCGGAATTTCAAAAATCGTGTAAAACGTGTAATTCTAAAGGTAATAAATTGAAATTTGGCACATGTATAGCTTGCTAATTTTTAAACGATTGTTGAAAATTTGATTATGATCGTTTAACAAATTGAGAAGATATTTAAGCTTAAGTGATATCTTATTTCAAAGAGTAAAGAATTATGCTAAGAAGAAGAAATTACTTGAAAAGAATATTTTTATCAGCAGTTGTCGACTTCTTCTAGCTACTATAGAGTGCCAATGTGCCTTTTTTTTATTATTTAAGATGCATACACTAGGTAAAATACTTGTGTAAATAATTAAAATATCTATTTTTTGATATAGCTCTAGTTTTACTATTTCTTTTTTAAGTTTTTATTGGATTTACTATTATTTGTTGATTCGTAGGGCTGCTTAGATGTAGCTACTGGGCATCTAACAGTCGAGTAGCTCAACTATAGCCTGTTTGGTTGTTTAAAAAGGCTCTGGCAACTGCCCTTTGATGTTGCCTGTTTGCAGCGTCCTCTTGCTGCTTGCTTCGCATAACTTTGCTTGTTAACAATTGCATTGTACAACAACATCGACAACAACAGCAACAACATTGACAACAACAACAACAACACTGCTGCGATCCTCTCAATCTGTGAACCGGCTTTTGCCATTTTTAGTTACTCGTTGTCGGCACCCCAATGACCAAGACCAAGACCAAGACCAAGACCAAGAGCAAGGCAAAAGCCAGGCCAATTCAATCCAGGATACAACACACACAATGGACACTCTTTTGAAAATAGGTGGCTTGATTTATTTGTCTGCAAATTCGCTTTCTCAAAAGGCATTTGGAGCCTTACATTTTGGCTCGAGCAACTACTTAAGGCAACTTCCTACGAGCACAAACACACACACACACACTCCAATGTTCCGCATTTGGTGTGTGCGAGTGTGTGTGTCTTTGAATATGACGAAGCATCGTTGAGTGCCGCATTTATCAAACAAATGCCTTCAATTTTTAGTTTGGAAAACTCAAGTACATATTCAAGCGCTAAACGAAGCATTTGCTTAAATTCCTCAATATGTTGAAGGAGTTTGAAAAAAAAAAGCATTAAAAACTTTAATAAGTGAGAACAAACAGTGGTACTTATCTAAACAAATTTTTTATACTTAAATCTCTGTAATTTCTATAATTTCTATAGCAATCTTTTTAGCAAAATAGCAAAATAAAGTTTACATCTTATTATTATAATTATTTATTATAAAGAACTTCTTCATAACATTTCTATATAACACTTTAGAGAGTTTCTACTTTCTTCAATTTCTGTTTAGCAACCTTTAATTTTATTTCTACCTGATGAACTTCTCTTAATTGAAGCCTTTCATAGGGATTTGAGTAGGGGAACTTTGATATTATTTATCTGGATTTTTAATACCATTTCAGGAACTTAAACAATTAATACATTTTCTTTTAGAAAAGTTTCGCAGATAGAAAAAAATAGCTTTGGGATAATTGTCAAAAAAAAAGAGAGAAGAATCGTTTAAGTTAAAGTGTAACCAATAAATTTTCTTCTACAAAAGTTACGCAGATAGAAAAAAAGTATACTTTAGATAATTGTCTAAGGAGCGAGAGAAGAATCGTTTAAAATAAATAAGATTTGTATCCTTAGAATAAAAGTTAAAGTGTAACCAATTGTATGGTATTCTATCTGGCATGATCTGGCAGTCTCGGGCAGCATTTAACAAGCTTCTGTGAAATCGATCCTCAAGCAGAGAGGCGGCATAGTTGTTGTTAAGGTCGCTGATTCGATTGCTCCGATTACACACACACACACACACCATACACTACACACAACCCTTCACTTTGTGGTTACAAATAAAACTAAAATGTGTGTTTGTTTCTTTTTTTTTTTGTACTTTATTTTATTTGTATTTTTTTTGCTGTTGCTGGTTGCATTTTCATGGCTGAGTGGTTGCCAGCAATTCCTTAAGATTGTCACACTGACAAGCCCCCATGTATCGATCGGAGCTAACCAAACATAGTACAATTTAAGACTCTACATAGAGTCGGACGTTCTACTTAAATCACAACAAACAAACAAATAGAGAAAAAAAAAACCCTATGGTGTACACAGCAAGAGCAAGTGTTCAAATTCCATTAAAAGAACATTTACAAATTTGGCAAAGATCACAGTGAGAAGCACAGTGAGAAGCAGAGAAGCAGAAGAAGCAGCAAAGAGCAGGCAAAATAAAAAAAAAAAAATAAAAAAGAGGTGCTATGCAATGCTAAACAAAAAAGCGACACCTTCTTCGATTGGAGGCTAAAAGCGAACCAATTGCCACAGAAAGACCTTGAGATCAGGCCAAGACAAACAATAACAAAATAGCAGCAACAACAATAGCAACAACAACAACAAGGATAAGCAGAACTTTTGTCTCCAACAGCGTTTTCCCTAACAACCGAGGTGATAAATAAAATTCTTTATATGCAATCTTTTAATGCAATTTACAATAAAATCAACATGGAGTTTAGTTGCTGGCAACAGTTGCAGTTGCAGTTGCAACAGCAACAGCAACAGCAACAACGGCGGCAACTTCTTCCCTGGCTGGCTAAATAACAAGAGGGCACAGCTTGATTTGACATTAGCACAATCCCACAGATCACCTTCCCAAAATGGATTTTGCCGCCAACAGTCGTCGTTGTCCTCAGTTTGGCTGAGTCGGGGTTTGAACTTTGTTGCCGAGTCGAGAACGGAACGGAAATGGAGGTCCAAAGCGTTCTGAACTGAACGGCGATGATCATTGCAGGCAGGCAATAAATACACCATAGAAATGATGTACGGAAAGTGATCGCAGCTCTAACTCTAGCCAGACAGACAGTCGGACAGACGGACAAACGGACAGACGGACAGTCAGCCAACTCCACAGACCCACAATTCCTCAGTCCTCAGCCAACAGTTGCAACAGAGGCAGCTCAACGGGGGTGCCTCCCGGTTGCTGCTTTTCTAAAAGGGAGACGCTGCACAGTGGGCAGCTATTTATAATTAACTGCAGCTAAATTAAATATGTTAAAATAGCTCTTGTCTGCCTTTCCTTTTTTTAATTTTACACTAATTTCATCTTTTGCATTTTAATAAGTTCTGCAACTTGATGTTTTCAGACTTGCCTGTTGACTTTTAGCCTGTTTTTAACTGCTTTTGTATGGGTTTTATATTTAAGTCGTATAGTCTTATAGCCTAGTTATCAAATTTCATGGCTTTCGAGCGACAAATGGTTTTTATAAACTCTATAATTGTTAAAAGGTTGTAATTGAACTTTTTATTTATTTTTATATACTTAAATTTGAAATAATTTGTCAATATTTATTATTATTAATTGTAGGTTTAGAATAGGTTGTGATTTTTTTATTAAATTCGATTGCCTTTTTCATTTGCATATGGAGAGAATGTTTCTAGCATTATAGTTTTTTTGGGTATGTTTTCCTAATTCTTCGATTTCTCTTTATAGTTTATCCTTAGAATAGTCCTTATTAATATTTTATTTATTTTTTACTTAGCTGATTTTCATATAACTTTAATCACATGAGAGGGAAGCTCTATTAGATCAATCAAACAATCAATCAATTGTCAATCGTTCATTTTATAATTGAAAATAATTTTAAATTATTGATTTATTATTATTATCATAATTATTTTAAATGTTCTTTTAATGTGAACCTATGTTTACTTTCTTGATTTGCTACAATGTGATGGTTTGTTGAATTACGTTAAAACACATTAATTATAAAAAGATTGCTCTCTAAAACTGCAAAGTTTCTTTAATCTTGGTTTTATTCAATTCTTTCCGCAGGAACACTTCTGAAATTAGTCAAAAAATTGTTCTTTTGGAGCTGATTAATTTTTTGAGATCATTTGCGTACTTGAGAATTTTTTCCAATAAACTTATTCATTCAATTGGTATAAATGCTTTAATCCTCGTTTTTAATTGATATTACAACTCTTTCTATAGGATCTTTTCCAAAATAAATGAAAAGATTTTAATATCTTTTATATAAAGTATATGTATTCTTGATCAACATCAACTGCCGAGTCGATATAGCCATGTCCGTCTTTCCGTCCGTGTGAGCGCCTAGATCTCAGACTCTAAAAGAGATAGAGGTACCAAATTTAGCCCACAGGTTTCTATAGACCCCACGCAGGTCAAGTTTGTTTTAAATTTTTGACACGTTCCCTTTCGCCCCCGCAAATCGCGAAAAACGACCACACCCACAGTTTTTATGGCAATTAACGTTATGTAATAATGTTATCTATAATATCGCTCAACCGCACCAAGATCGGACAAGTAGAACGGGAGTAATCGCTAACCAAAGTTATTAATAAAGTTAATATTTCAAGACAATACTGTACACTTGTTTTATTATTATTATAAAATTCTTTTAAGATTGATTTGGAATTTGTTATTTTAACCTAAACTGTTTTTCACCAAAATTAAATAGACAATTAACCAGTGTGCGAGCTTAGAATCTAGCAGCTGCCCAGATAGAGCGGAGCGGATGCTTGGGGGCTGCCGCTCGTTTGGGCTACCACTTTGCGTCTGTGGCAGCGACGGTGGCAGCCGATGTTGCTGCCGTTGCCGATGTTGCCAATGTTGCCGATGCCATTGCTGTTGCTGTTGCCGTTGCCGTTGCCGTTGCCGGCATTATTAATGATAAATGTGGCTTGCACTCATGATAAATACAGAGAATCGTTGAAAGGTATAAATCAATAATAGAGAAGTTTGTTTGCAGTTAGGCGCAGGATGGAGCCGTGATTTGGCCAACCAAGAACCAAGAAAACAGCCTGCAGACAATGAGTATGCCAAAACATAATTCAAGTTAAAGCCAAAGCTAAAGGTCTGTGAGTGAGTGTGTGTGGAAGCTCATCTGATTAGGGACTCTAAAGGAGGGATTCTTCTGCTTATTGATAGACTAATTAAACGAGAATTGAACAGAGTGCAATTGAACAGAGACATACGCGTAACTGTGATTATCAATTACAATTAGCCAGTGTCCAGTTGGCTTGTCAAATGTAAGTTGCCACTTGCCACTTGCCACATTTGAATGCATGAGTTACGCATCCATCAAATGTCAATTGTTTGTCTTGGCGCTCCACCTTCTTGGCGTCAGTCTGCAGTCTACAGTCTCCCAGTCTTCCGTCTTCAGTCTCCCAGTCACAGCATCCTCAATGTCTTCAATGCGCTTTGCCATTTCTCATAAATCATTCCAAGGCTCTGGACGAGCATTACGGCAGCTCCTCCAACGACGACAACGTCTCTTGTGGCTGTCAGTTGAGGACACAGATGTGAGCAGAGAGTGGAGAAGGGAAGAGAGTACAGAAGAGGCGTCTCCCGAGCTGCAATCACTGTTTGGATGCCCATCCATGGCATTGAACTTGTCTAGCTTTGAGTGTCAGCCGGTTTGTCCAACTCGTCGCGGCATCAGTTGCCATGGAAAGTATTTGAGATTGTGTTTAAAATGCACAAAAGCCAAAGCACAACTCAAGAATATTGACTAAACATACGACTCGGCACATTAAATATATTAAATCTGCAATATTGTCAAATATTTTATGGCTTATCAATGAATCTTCGTCTTCAATTCGTCTCAGTTTGCTATGAGTACTTTTTAAGATAGTATTAATAAATTAGGAATTAGTGATGTAAATCCAAACGTTGATTCGAGTTTCAACTCAATATGTAAATATTGGACAGTACAAGAAAATATAAAACTTTTTAAGTGAAAAATATGATGCAGAACGAAATAAGAGGCCAAATAATGATCAAAATGATATTCTGCATCAAAATCGGTTGAGTCTTGACCAAGTTATGGTAGATTGAAGTTTTTGAAAAAGTATAAAGGGTTAGGTATGGAAAAAATGGACAGTGATGGAAAAAATCGAAATTTTTAAATAAATAATATTTTGATGCAGAATTAATTTAGAGGCCAAATAATGACCAAAATGGTATTCCGCATGGAAATCAGTTGAGTTTTGACAAAGTTATGAGATTTGGAAGTTTTCGAGTAAGTGTCAAATCGCAAGTCAAGGGAAAGTACGAATAAAATAGACAGTAAAAAGGAAAAAATATGGAATCTTAAAAATCAATAATATTTTGAAGCGGAATCAAAGTAGAGGCCAAATAACGATCAAAATGGTATTCCCCACGAAAATCGGTCAAGTTTTGACAAGGTTATGGGATTTGGAAGTTTTTGAGTAAGTGTAAGTCAAGAGAAAGTCCGGATAAAAAAGACAGTGAAAAGGGAAAAAATCGATTTTTTTAAATGAATCATATTTTGATGCAGAATCAAAGTAGAGGCCAAATAATGATCAAAATGGTATTCCGCTTGGAAATCGGTTAAGTTTTGACAAAGTTACGAGGAATTGAAGTTTTTGAAAAAGTGTAAAGGGGTAGGTATGGAAAAAATAGACAGTGATGAAAAAAAATCGAATTTTTTTAAATAAATAATATTTTGATGCAGAATCAAATTAAAGGCAAAATAATGATTAAAATGACTTTCCGCATGAAAATCGTTTGAGTTTTGACAAAGTTATGACAGTTAAAAATTTTTTAAAAAGTTGACAGTGAGAGAAAAAAATATAATTTTTTTAGTAAGCAACATTTTGATGCAGAATCAATTAAGAAATCAAATAATGATCAAAATAATATATCATATCGAAATCTGTTAAGTTTTAACAAAGCTATTGTAGGAAACATAGTGGAAATTCTAGGTTTATTCTGTCTCAGACATTTTTGTGTATTTTTTCCCATTGAACCTCTATTGATGTCCTCAATTAATGGCTTAGAATGTTGGCAGACTTAAGAGCTGGCCTATAGATGTATCACCAAGTTTATAGATACCTTAAATGTGTTAATCATTAAAAGAGGGGATTTAACTTTGTTCATTTAATGTGGCGATTTAAAGCCCTGTTGTTAGAGAGAGCTCTTCTGCAATCTTCTTTAGGGGCTAACAGTAGCTGCATGAGGGCTATTAATAGACTACACTGTCTGTGTTTGTATCTGTGTCTGTATCTGTATCTGTGTGTGAGTGTGTGGCAAGTATTTATGTATTTATAAGCTCATTCGGTGGAGCTTAATGTGCTTGCATGGGGTCAACTGTGGTTTTACTCCAGGCGGAGCCAACTTTGCACATTAGACCAAATGAAACGGACGGTTCGCGTCCTTTTCCGCATTGAATATTCCATGGCAGCCACCTGAAAGAGCTGGTAAACTTTGCATAACAAAACAGGTGCACTCGAGTGCTCAGGTACAGTTCCACCCCATCCCAACATCCCTTATCCACCCTCTAGCTGGGAGTTTGCCCTTGTGGCCAAGTCCCTTGGCCCTCTTGTGTCCACCTACGCGATTTTACCAGACACTCGCAATCAGCTGAGTCACTCTCTGTCGCAGTTTTCGACTCGGTAATTCCGACTCTTTGACTTTGACTGTAAGTGTGTGTGTGTGTGTGTGTGTGTGTTTGTGTGTGTGTTTGTGTATGTGTGCAAAAAACTCTCAATTTATTATACACTTACTGAGTGTTTTTGCTTTGTAAGTCAATATGTTTCGCAGCCTAAAAGTAGAAAATGTTAAAGCAAGTGAGAAACGGTGAACTGTTCTAACGGAACTCAGCTTCTGCTGATTAAATCTAACTGAAATTTGGTACAGCTGCTTGTATTGAGCATAAGTGGCACATATTCCAGAATAGAGCCAATCGGATCACTATATCTTATGGCTGTCATAGGAAAAGTCGTTTATTAGCTTAGGTGTTATATGGGAAAGATTTTTGATTTTAAAGCAATTGTTATTAAACTTGCATACCATAATCGATAGATGTGTATTATAATATTGATTGAATTTTATAAAAATCAGATAGCTATATCATAGGGCTTTCATAGAAACTTATAGGAACTATAGGAACTTATAGGAACTAAAGGAACTTATAGGAACTTAAAAGCTCTTACAAACATGTCAAAAAAACTCGCATATGATCTGATTTGATATTTTCTAAGCATCAGGATTAAGTTTCATTTAATTGTGTTCACTTATTTTGATATTATTTTTAATATATTATGATAATATTAATATCACGTAAGAAATGTTTTTTTTTATCTGAATTTTCTTAAATATTGGAAGAACAAAATTGCCTCAATACCAACAGATATTCATTATATGTATTGTATTTAAATTTTTAATTAAATGACTTCATTAAAATAAATATTAATTTTTTTTATTGTAAATTTAATTGGTGTTTTCTACGTGTATTTTAAAATCAAAAGACTGCAACTAGTTGACATTAAATAATACTTCTTATTTTTGTTAAAATCGTGCTAAAAAACAAGGATATTTAATGTTTGCAAAGCTAGCAATAGTTGTTTCTTGTTATTGGATGGTGTTTCATCTTTGTTAAGGCAACGACCTTAGAAGATTTAACAATATTTTCTGCTTAAATTTTCAGTTGCTCGTATATTTATTTCAATTGTGAAGCTGCTGCTGATGCTGTTGCAATCAAATCAAGTTCGTGCAGCTCACTTTCTTTTGGGCCAAAGAAATGCGCTCGCTGCGACGACCCACATAAATCATTCACAATTAGACGCGGCAGCAACATCGGCAGCAGCAGCAGCAGCAACATCTGCGGCAGCAACAACGGCGGCAGCAACAACGGCAGCAGCCGCGGTCACGGCTCTAACACCTGACCGACTTGCCGTGCGTCAGTCGAATTGAACTTCACTCGAAAGTGCACTCAAAGAAATGCCAGTGAGTGTTTCACTGTTCACTCGTTCCGTTAGAGTTACTCTGCAACATGTTTGATGTTGTGGCTGTTGCTTGTATCTGGCAGATACAACAATTGTATCTGCATTGAGTGGCAAGCGAGGCAGCGACTCGAACTCGCAACTTGTTCTGTTCACTGTGAAGCGTCGAGGCGTGCGGTACTGAAAGCCGGACAACAACATAATAATAATAATAATAATCAAATACGACGAATGCACGAATACACAAACAAAATAATAACACAACAATTTAACAAACAACCGGTTCGGCAAACAAATAAATAAATAAATTATAAATAAATTACAATTAAATCAGGCAATTTTTATGCTTTAATATTGATTTGTAAATTCAGTAAAATTCACAAAATATATAAATTAAATTTGTGCTGTGTGTTTTGTGTTGTCTCACATTTGTCGCAGTGTATTTGGGCCGAAAATTCGCGTTAATTGAGCTGTAAGTGCTGATTTGTAATACAAATTTGCAACTGGCAGTCGAAGCAGCGGCAACAACGCTTGTGGCAACAACGGGCGAGGCATAAACAAATCTTGGTCTTGCTTCACTGATTTAATGCCACAAACAGATTGCAGATTGCTGTAGTTGTAGCTGTTGCCGTAACCAACAACATCGTCTTCAACTGCCGCCCTGCTGTCCTGCTGGCAACCTGCCTCTACTTGTGGCAAGCTTGTTTCTGCGGAAGACGCTGAGCAGATCCGGCAAAAAGCAAAAAATAAATAAAGAAAAAAGAAATACAACGAAGACGACGACGACGTCTTCCAAACATTTTGCCATTGAGCAAAAGAATTTCTTTAAAACAACAACAACAAGCAATGCAACCACAACAACAACATAGCAAAGATTTACAACGCGAAACCAAGCAAAAAGTGTAAAGCAAGCAAAGCAGCAAAAAAAATATATAAGAAAAAAAAATAAATAAAAAAATTAGCGCATACTGCAAGTGTGTGTATAAGTGTGTACAGGTGTGTGTGCGTGTGTATGTGTGTGTGTCTTAGCCAAGTGCAGGCAAAAAAAAAAGTTGTTTAACTAACCAAAAGAAAAAGTTTGAAAAGTGTCAAGCTAAGCGACGCGGCCAATAACCCAACAGCAAACAGCAACAACAACAACAGCAACAACAACAACAGCAACAACAACAACATTGTACTTGGCCCATAGATGCAATGGCGACCCCAATGAACGGGTCTAGACTGCGGTTTAATTACCGTTATCCTTGCAACAGCCGCAACTAAACGGCACTCAACTCTTGGATTACGATTACGCGTCGTGTGCAACCCAAAGGACAAACAGCAACACTTCCAACAACAACAACAACCACAACAACAACAACAACAACGAGCAGACAATTCAAGTCACTTGCCACATTCCAATTGGCCAACAACAAGCGGCTAATTGGCAGCAACAACAACAACAACACTCATTCTCATTCACACTCATTCAAATAGCAGGTGAGTTTTATAGACTTGATTTTAGGCCACAAGTTGCAAGTGGCAAGTGGCAAGTTGCATTCCATGCATAGATTAAGACACTTAATTAATCATAATATCATAACTGAAATAGTTGTAAAATACTTAGTATTTTTATGATAACAAACAATATAAAATCTGTATAGCCAATGTAACGATTGAGTATAAACTTATTGCTCACAGGATAATTGATTAAATTAAGAGATATCACAGGAAATTATTATTATTACTTATTTGTAAAAAGCCAATGAATTCCAAATTACAAAATAATTTGCAGGGAAATTATAACTTATAAATTTTATGATAGAAAGCTTTAAAATAAGTTTGATAATTCAAATGCATCGATTCTGTATTAACTTATAAATCATAGTCTTTGACATTTTCTAAACTTCAAAGAAGAAGAACTGAAGAACTAATAAGATTGTTAATACTAATTTAGCTTCTAGATTGGAATATTTGCCCTTAAATTTCAGTACATAGTACATTAATCATATAATAAATAATTTGAATACTTTATCATAATCTTCAGCAATTTTGATAAAACAAAGTATTACACATTAAAGCGACTGAACTTTTTGTAAATCAATTATTTTTAATTCATTTTTTACTAAAGAGAACTATTCGAATTTGTAGTAAACATAACAACAAAATAAATAAAAAATGAGATTCACAAAGTTTTCTACATCTAGGAAGTTTTAATAAATTTAATAATGAATTAAATCAATGTATATTATTAAAATATTGTTCTTCCATCATATTCTACTACATGTCCTACACTTTTACTTCATATCAAAAAAAAATTCCCCATTGATCATCTTTGTTCTTTTCTTCATTATCTGCAGTCTTTACTTATTACCTCAAACTAGTCCAAAAAAAAACCAGAGTTTTTTGCCTTTGTAATACAAATGTTTTTTTATTGTTTTTGTTCTTTTCTACGCATCATCTTCTAGTTGAAGACTTTGTTATGAAGTGGTTCGTGGTTCGTGATTCGTGGTTCTTGGTTCGATCAAGCGCTCTGCAGGATGCCTCAAAGAATGAGAGATCAATCTGCTGTCAGAGAGCGACTTTATAACTAGGCGCTAAGTTGCTTCTCAACATTTGCGTACCACAATTCGTTGCACGCTCCCATTATTGCTCATGAATCCACGCATCCAGATACGGATCGATGCATTGCATTTAGCGTAACATTTTCGATTATACACAGCAATAAGCAGGCACTTCTTTTTTTTATATTTTTATTTTCTATAGTTCTCAAGGCTTGTTAGAGCAGACAACTGGATACTGGATACAACTGCTTGTTGTGGCTTTGATCTTTTATTCTATGTGGAAGTTTGGCAGATGGGCTGAGTCTCTTTAGCCGAGTACTTAAGTTATATAAAGGCTTATGGTTTTGTGACCATGTTTGGATATTATTTTTGGGAGATTATACAAAAATTACAACTCAATTGTTTAAAAAGCAAAGAAGATAATTGGTGTATGAAAAGTTTACTTAATTATTTATATTAATACCAAGTGCAACAAGGTCTTTTAAGAAAAGCCTCTTAATGAGGTAACAGTCTAGTAGCAAAAGCATTTTCATGCCCCAAAATTCCTGATATCCAATTTTGTGAATTTAATATAAGAACTAATTTATAAAAATATCAGCACATATCACAAAAAATTCAAGATTCTTTAAATATATAAAAAAAAAAAAAATTTAATTTTCTTAA
The DNA here is from genome assembly GCF_004354385.1 of Drosophila innubila. Lineage (NCBI taxonomy): Eukaryota > Metazoa > Arthropoda > Insecta > Diptera > Drosophilidae > Drosophila > Drosophila innubila. Next base: position 3,247,463 of record NW_022995376.1, read on the forward strand.
TATTATTTCGAATTTTAATTTTAATTTAGTTTAGAATTTAAGGGCACTGGGCATCTGAAAGTCGATCAACTCGACTGTAGGGCTCTTACTTGTTCTATCTGTCTTAAGGTCGAGTCGGTAGATGAAAGACAAACGAAGCTTGGAAAGCCAATTCCAGGGAAGTCTTCACTTGAGAAACTATCGACTTGTTGTCCATATGTGCCACTTGGACAATCGTCTGACATTGCAACGCGACTCCCAAAAGGGTTGAGCAGACACAGGCAGACAACTTGGCTCGACTGTCAGACTGTCTGTCTGTCTGTCTGTCCGGCCGTCTGTCTGTCTGTCTGTCTGTCTGTATCTCTCAATTCCATTAGACAGCAAATGCGGCGAGTGAGTGAAAAGTGAATTTATGCCGCACGCTGCAACAATTGATGCTGAAAAATGATGGCAATGACAAAGTGATTACTGCAGCGTCTTAGAAAGCGGCAATCAAAGCTCAAACTTGAACAATTTCAATTTCAATTCTTGTTTCTCGCTTCTCAGTTTTCAGTTCTCAATTCTCATTTCTCAATTGTGCGGCAGCTGAGAAAAGTGAAATGTGGCATCATTAATCATTTACTTGTTGTTTTTACAACGCAATAAACTCTCTGTCTATACATTATAATAAATATATATATCTATATACACCTTTAGGTAGTTTGAAGCTGAAAGAGTTGTGTTGAAATGTGGCAAGTTCTTGTTGCACTCTGTTGCTGAAAAAGACGCACGTTCTTGATTTAAATCTCACTCTACCTCAGTATTTGGTTTTCATATATTTTTTTTTGGTAAATTGCTCGTCGTCATGCTTTTATGATTTGGTATTTTTAGTGGTATTTTTCTTCAGTTTTGTTGTCTTGTTTTTGTTGTTATTTTTATAAATTTTGTACCAAATTCGATGCGCCCAACTTGATAAGCCTCAGCGCGCTCTGCAGCACAACTGACTTATTGTTATACCTCTGTGTGTGTATCTGTGTGTGTGTGTGCTTGTGTGTGTGTAGGTGTGTCCAAAGCCCAGCCCCTGAACCATCGCAGAGTACTCCAGAGAGACAGCTAAACTTTTTTTTGAGTACCTGCGCGATATCAAAATGTAAAATGTTTCGCATAACAAAGTTTTCCGCAAAATATTCAACTTTATTATGACAGTTATGGGATACCCTGTGTTTGTTTATGCTTTGATATATTTTTCTATTCAAGAAGATACTAATGATTAATATTAAACTAACTTTGATCACTCTAGTATCTTTGCATACTCTAAATTTTTAGAAGAAGGCAAATGATTATTGAATTTATACATAGCAAAATATTTAAAAATATCTTACATTTATATTTTTATTTATAATGGAATTTTTGTCATGTTGTGTTCTTTTTAAAGAGAACGTTTAATTCTATAATGTTTAAATTTCTTCGTCTACTTCCTTCTTTCTGTCAATTTTTCTTCTCATTTGGTTCTTTAAACTTGGGTTACGAAAGTGAAATACATAGAAATATCTTAACTTCTCTTTAAAGTCCATATTTCTTTTAAAGTACTTGTACTTTCGTATAAGTTTTTGCTTAATCCTAGTTACACTGTTTTTTTATATTATTCCTTTTTTTTGTTTGGGATATAGTAATGAGATTTATTTAATTTGACATTCCTGATGGTACAATTTATAATTTATTGCACTAGTCAGATAATTAACTTTAAACTTTTATTAATTTAACTCTAACATTTCCAGCTTTCTATCTTTTTTCTCTAAAAATTATTAAAATTTTTTTTTAATACAGAGTAAATTGTAGCTAACAATTATGACGTTAGCTTGAAGTACTGTTGATTTTTTTGTGTTTTAATATCTGAACTTCTCTGTTTTTTCTTTCATCTTCTGATATCTCCTACAATTCTTAATCGTAATTTTTTTTATTCATCATGAAATATAGTTATCAAATATCTTTTTTTTTAAGTTTTCTTATTTTACTAATAAAATTCTTCCCGCTTCTGCGCTCTGTATACCCTATATCTAAACTTCTCTCTTTCTTCTTTTAGTTTCTGTGATCTCCTTCAATTCTTAAGCGTATTGTTCGTTATTTATCATGAAATATAGTTATCAAATATCTTTTTTTTTAAGTTTTCTTATTTTAGTAACATAATTCTTCCCGCTTCTGCACTCTGTATACCCTATGTCTGAACTTCTCTCTTTCTTCTTTCATCTTCTGATATCTCCTTCTATTCTTAATCGTATTTTTCTTTATTTATCATGAAGTATAGTTATCAAATATCTCTTTTTTTTAAGATTTCTTATTTTAGTACTATATTTATACTATATACCCTATAAGTGCACAAGGTTATTAAAAGCAACCTGTACACAAAGTTGCAGACAACATTGAAGGCGGCAACTGCTGCGCATCAAAATTTTATATTAGTTACATCGAATTGGGGAACACCCCTACCCCTTCACCCCCTCTCTTCCTCTTCTGGCACCCCTCTACCTTCCCCCCTTTCAGCGTTACACGCAACAAAATACAATAATTTCACTTGCTGTACAGTTTATATATAATTTTTGTCCCTTTTTGACTTTTATCTTGCGTTTATTATGCCCCATGGAATTTGCGGATTTTGCAGGTTAAGAGTGGGGAAGAAAGAGTGGGAGAGGGAGTGGAAGAGAGAGTGGGAGAGGGGGGTGAAGGTCAATGTCTCTTTGTGGCAAGAAATCGCCTAGAGTTCTAATAACTTTGGCCCGACAAAACTTTTGTACATTCGACCAGCAGTTATATAAATAAAGCCCCTGACCATGCCCCCTTTTGTCTCCCCTCTGGTTGCCTTCATCTCTCCCCTCTTGCTTCCATCTCTTTTGGCAAAAGTGCTAAAATACTTTGACGCATTCTTTGCACTTCTTTCTTTGCTGGAGCAGCTGTGCAAATGCCAAACAGTGAATACACCTACCAACCACCCACACACACACTCACACACACTCACACACACCCACACCCACACACACACACACAAGCTACCCTCGCAACGAGACAAAAGTAGCAGAGAAAGAAGAGGGAAAAAATAATGTTGACTTGTAATAATCATAATCGTAAATTTGCAAAAAGCTGGCCAAGAGCTGCGTCCTTTTAAATGCGTGTGGAGTGTGGATTGTGGAGTGTGGAGTGTGGATTGTGGAGTCTGAAGGTCCTTTGGGGCCATTTAGCATTTTGCACTGAGCATAGAATGAAGATGAAACTGAAGCTGAAGCTGAAGAAAGCGTGGGTCTTTTTGGGTGTGGCCTTCATTGCAAACATATTTGCTGTATTTTTGTAGGCGTTGTCATCATTATCGGACGCCTCCTTTAGATTTGCTTTTGTCGTTTTGTTGGGTTCCGAGTACAACAAAACAAGTGCCTAACTTCACGCCCCCTGCGGCGGATCAAAATATAAAAAACGCCATTTAAAATCCTCTACATCACGAGCTCTTTACATTTATATTTCTCTTCCTTCTTAGCACCAAAAAAAAAAAGTTGTAAAGTTCAGTGATAAAACTGCAAGTTGACTTGAAGTTGCATAGATTTTTATAGGAAATTACTTTTTAATGACAATTTGCGCTTTAGTGTGATGATCATATATTAATATAATTTGATATGAACAGCGTCTTATGTTTTTTTATGGGAAAATATTAATTTTAAACTATTAAAAACTGACAGAATTTTTTTCGAGAGTTAAATCATTAATCCTAAACTCAATTTGATGTAATAATGTAAACGAATTTCTAATTTCATTGAGTTTTCTTAAATAATAATTTCATTATTTTTTTTTAGATTAATTGTCTTATGTTTTTTGCATTTGAAAATTCTGTAGAACTGACAGGATTTTTTTCGAGAACTAAATCATTAAGCTTAAATTTAATTTGATTTAATAATGTGAACGAATCTCGAACTACATTGAGTTATCTTAAATAATAATTTCATTATCTTTTTAGATTAATTGTGATTCTTTTTTTTTTGTATTTAAAAATTCTGTATTCCTTGACTTTATTATGTGAACACCGTACTGTACTTGTTTTTCAAGTTCTATTTTAGACCTTTTCAATATATAACAATATAAAAAAAAAATGAATTTTAGACCTAAAAGTTTAAACTGAGTTGAGTCTTACTAAATTTCCTTAAGTACTATATATATTTTATCATCTTTAACCTGATTTTGATTATTTGTTTAAGTATTAAATTTCTGTAATCTTCATAAATTTAAATTATTGCACTTCAACTTTGCAGTTTAAGTATTTTACTGTTTAGCAATCGAAAATAAATTAAATACCTTGACAAAAAATTTTCATTGTAAATTTTTACCTTGATTCAGGGTTTAATTAAAATATTTAATATACTACTGTGTCCAAAAAATAAGGTGACATTGTATTTATTTTGAAAATTCTTTATTTATTCTTCCAAATCAATTTCATCCCCTTCAAAGTAATCCCCTCCCGACACAATGCACTTCTGCCAACGTTTTTTCCAATTTTCGAAACACTGGTTGTAGTCACTTTCCGGGATGGCCTTTAGTTCCGTCTTCGTTGCGGCTTGAATCTCCTCTATCGTGTCAAAACGGTGTCCCCGGAGCGGTCTTTTGAGCCTGCTGAACAGCCAGAAGTCGCACGGTGCCAGATCAGGTGAATACGGTGGTTGCGGAACGATATGGGTTGAGTTTTGATGAAATGATCACGAATTACGAGTGCAGTATGGGATGGTGCATTATCGTGGTGCAGAAACCAAGAGTTGTCTCTCCACAAATCTGGCCTTTTTTTGACGGATACTGTTACGCAAACGACACATAACGCTCAGATAATATTCCTTGTTGACTGTTTGACCCGGTGGAAGGAACTCATAATGCACAACACCACGATAATCAGAAAACAGTCAACATGACCTTGATTTTGGAGCGACTTTGGCGCGATTTTTTTGTCTCGGCTCTCCTTTGGCACGATATTCGCTCGATTGATCGGTTGTTTCGGGGTCGTAAGCATAGATCCAAGTCTCATCGCCAGTTATAATCCGTTTCATGACATCCTGGTAGTCGGAAAGCATCGTTTCACACACTTCAACGCGACGCCCTTTTCCAAAAAATTCAATGTTTTCGGTACCAGTCGAGATTTGACGCTGAGGCCCAAAACATCCTTCAAAATGGTATTGACTGAGCCTTTTGATATGCCAACATCATCAGCAAGGTCTCTAATCGTTAATCGACGGTTTTCAACACCAAATCTTTGATTTGTTGGACGTGAGCTTCGTCAGTTGAGGTTGATGGTCGCCCAGGACGCTCTTCGTCTTCGACACGTTCACGACCGGCTTTGAACTCACTATACCACTTGTAAACATTTTTTTAGACATAGCCTCATCACCAAAGGCTTTCTGCACCATCCTCAACGTATCCGCAGCAGAAAATTGATTCCGCAAACAAAATTTAATGCAAATTCTTTGCTCAACAAATTTCGACATTGCAAAAAACGAGAAACTCACTTTTAGCAGCTCACAAAACGACGCGTATCTCAAACAGTAATGAATATTTTCACATGAAATTTGACATAGATGTCACTCACAGTACTACCAACCTAAAAACAAAAAGAATTCTCCTAATCCTTCAAAGCGCGCAGTTTAAAATCAAATGTCACCTTATTTTTTGGACACAGTAGTATAATATTGCCGCCTGCCTTTTGAGCCTTACAGCTTTAGCTCCGCAGCTGTTCTGGGCCACGCCTAAGAAGGCATTTAAAAAGTTTTCTAAACTCCATTTGGAAGTTTTATTGCCAGCGAAAAGAAAAATAAGGACAAGCTGCCGTTTCGCATTTTTGCGTTGAAATTTGCTCTATTAAAATTCCAAGACGATGTTATGGCATCTTTGCATTCACTTCGTCGTTCGTTTCCTTCCAATCGCTTGCCACCACATGCTGAAAAAGCTGCAGCCAAAGCAGTGGGGAAAGCAGCAGCAGCAGCAAGCAGATGCCACAATCAACGCGTGGCAAGCAGCAGCACAAGCGCCAACATGCAGGTTGCAAGTTTATCATCCATTTTTTTTGTTCCGCATGGCCATATCCTGGAGGCTTAACAGTTTTGTTCGCTGGCACAGCTGCAGCATCCTGCAGGGTCCTTTGCCTCTGCCGGGATAAACCTTAGTTATGTGTTGGGGAGAGAGAGGAGAGGCATGCGGATGGAAGGGTTGCACTGGCATTTATCTTCTGATAATAGTTAGTTGTGCGTTGCGAGCAGTGGCGTCTGATTCAAAAGGGGCACTTAAGTTTGTCTAAAACTCCGTATTTTTTAAGTTTTCAAAATACACCAAATATTTAAATTTCAGCTACATTTCATATTATTCTTTTATTTTATTTTATTTTATTTATTTTTTAATATACTTCCATTATAGCTCAGTTTTTTTTTTATCAAAGGCTTCCGAGTTTCTAATTTAATAAATATTACAGCATTACCAAAATTTTTATATCATTTTATGGATATGTGGTCCTGTGGCTCATCACATAAATAGAACTACAGTTTAAAAAATAACTGGGTTCGAACCCTGCCATGTTTAACAAAATCTGTAAATCTGTTAGTTTCTTTATATTTTGTCGGTTTTGCGTAGATTTTCTGCTCTCCCTCTCTCTCTCACACACTCTCTCCTACTCTTTTTGTTGCATTAGTTGACTGTTGAGGCGTAAAGTTCAAAGGTGGGTTAAATAGACTTAATACGGCAACTTTTTAGAACTTTTCTTTTCCTTTTCCCTTTTTTTTTTAGTTTTCCTTTTTTTTTTTTTGATTTTGTTATTGTTGCCTGCGCTAAACTTCTAGAGCTACAGTTTAAAAAATAACTGGGTTCGAACCCTGCCATGTTTAACAAAATCTGTACCTTACCTGTTCTGTTAATTCTGGAATTTGCACTGAAAATGCTTAATTTAGTATTTAGCTTGCTCAAAATAATAATAAAAAACGTATAAAAAAAAATTTATGGAAAACTTTTGATGTTTAAGTTCTAATAAAATCGTCTCTAGAGGGAGACTTACAATAAGAATATTATGTATACCGTGTAATTATACAAATTATTATATATGTTAATAATTATGGAAAATAAGAAAAATTATGTCATATTTTTTTTTAAGACTAGAGTAGCATAGTGGGTGCAATACAAATTATTTTCGAAATTTTTTTGCCTCACAGTTCTATTAAAATAGTTCAGCTATAAATAATTCTAACTTTGCTTTCAATAAATTGAATTTTTAAAGTTCGAAAAAATAGTTGAGAGTAAATCCCTTTTGAAGTACGACTCTGTTTAGATATTTTCAGATATCTTTTCCACTTTCTGGCAAATATGTGCAATCTTACATTGTAGTTTGCCACCCCCTTACCACCTCCCTTCCCAAACTACGCCCATTTCAGGAGCAGCTTTCCTTAGAACCAATTCGTCTGCTGTTTTAGCGAAAATGTTTATCCATATCAACTGTAAGCAGACTGAACAACAACAATAACAGCAACTGCAATAGATCTGTTTTATGTACAAATAGTGTCAACTTCTCATTCCTCTATTCCTGCCCCTCTCTCCCCCCCTCTTCTGGCAATAGTTTTGTGGTTAAATTCGCTGTGCGCCAAGTCTAATGCTGTTTGGGGGCGACGTCTTGGGAATGGGCGTGGCATGGCCAAAAGTTTTTTAGTTTTCCTTGCGGATGAAAGCGTTATTTTATTGAATTTTCTGCTATTCTTTTTATTTGTTGCTCTTGTTGCCAAAAATTGTTGCCACAAAGTTTTCCATTTCATTTTCCATTCTTGTCCATTTGCCAGCATTTTTCACAATGCTCATTTACTTTGTTGTTGGCAGTGGCAAGTTTTTAAGAACTTGTTAGTTTCTTTATATTTTGTCGGTTTTGCGTAGATTTTCTGCTCTTCCTCTCCCTCTCTCTCTCACACACTCTCTCCTTCTCTTTTTGTTGCATTAGTTGGCTGTTGAGGCGTAAAGTTCAATGGCGGGTTAAATGGACTTAATACGGCAACTTTTTAGAACTTTTCTTTTCCTTTTCCCTTTTTTTTTAGTTTTCCTTTCTGTTTTTTTTTTTTGTGATTTTGTTATTTTTGTCGGTGGTAAACTTCTAGCGTTGATCGTTTTCTCCACACTGCTGCGCCTTTCCCTACTTACTTTTCCCCTTGCAATTCTGCAACAAAGTGAAAGTTTTTTGTTCAACAGCTTAAAAGGAGATTGGCATTTCTTTTTTTCTATTTTTTTTGGAACAGTTGAAAGGATAACAGGTTGAAATGTTTGCTACGTGTACAGTGTATGTGTGTGTGTGTGTGTGTGTGTGTGTGTGTGTGTGTGTGTGTGTGCGTGTGTGTGTGTGCGTGAGTTGGTCACATATTGAGCTAAAGTTTTGAATTGCCAACAAAGTTCTGTAAAGATTTCTACCAAAAACTATTTTGTCGAAAAACCATAAAGTGAGAAGTGTGTGTAAATATTTCTATTGAAGTTGTTGTTGTTGTTGCTTTTCACACGCTACAACAATGTTGGAAAATGCCGCAGAGCTTTGTTTTGGGAATTTCGAAAATACCAAATAGTTTAGTTTATATTAGAAAAATATAATATTATCTTAGCAGTTGATAATTGTAGTTATAAATAATTTTCCGTTTAAAATTCTGCACATTTTTATAAATCTTCCTGAGGTGTTTTCCAGAATTTGTAAAATTTAACAGTCTTTAAAAATATATAGAAATATTATATTAATTTATATTATCTGATTTTATGTTCCAATGCAGTAAATATACATTTATTTTTCACATAACTCCAATATTTGCTCTTTCTTTTTTTTTAATGGATATCTTCCTGAATTTTTCCATATTTCTACAGCATTTTAATAAATTCAACGTTTCCCTACCGCTGTCAGTTAATAATAAATGTATTTCTCCCGCTAAACATGTTACTGCACTTCATTTATTTTATTTTTTTATCAAACCTAAGAAAGGAATTTCTAATAACAGGTATAATTTCTCGCTTCACTGCACAATTTTATTTATACTTAAACAAAGCAAAGAATTCGAAGCATTTTTGTTGTCAATTTTAGCTATTTTTTTTTCTGCTGTCTTCTTTTCTGTTAGCTAACAGCAAATTGTCTACCTTAACAAATTTTGCCAGTCATTCAGCAAACAACAATGAAAAAATAGGGAAATAAAAATGGAAAAAAAATAAGTGCAAAACGTTGAGCGCGTGTCAAAAAATTAGTTTCCCTCACGAGCGAGATGGCAAACCTGCAGACTTCAACCCTCTTTACCCTAACTGCAAAAGAAATTTGTAGCGAGTTATGCAAAAAAGGCTAAAAAAAAGCGTCAAAAAAGTTGGAGGGAAGAGTGGAAAAAAGGCGGGAGTGAAGTCCGTGACAAGTTTTTATGCTTTTGGCCAAAGGACATGGCTATTTTTTTTGTTATTTTTGGCAGTGACAAGGTACTACCCCTATAGGGGGTGTAAGGGTGTTAAGGGGTGACAAGTTGTTAAGTAAGCAACAGCAACAACTCAAATAAAAAAGGCCGACAAGTTTTGAGCAGGGGAAAAAGGCGCTAAACAAAATTTTTTTGGGATAGTTTCTGAAGCGTAAAAAGAAAAAAAGAACCTTATAAACTTGAAGACTAAATAGAAAGAAGATGGATTTGAAGGTGTGAAAAAGGTAAACCAATGCCGGACAAAAGACCAAACTTATTTGCAGCTTTTTTCCCGCTGAGATTTTTCTGTTTTCTGTTTTCTGTTTTGCTGTTTTTTGTTTTATGACAATGCAAACAGCAGTGAAAAAGTGAGAAAAGCCAGCGGATTCACTTGGAGAATCGCCGTGGAATGTCTTTGTATATGCATATTAAAATTTGCTTATGGCCAAGAGAAGAGCAGCGAAGAGAGAAGCGAAGAATCAGTGTGGAAATGGAGCTGCTGAAGCTGCTGCTCCTCTTTGGAGTCTCTTCGTGGTCTCTTCCTTGTACCTGCAGCTTGTCTTAGGCGGCTTTTGTTTGGTTTCCGCTTCACACTTCACTTGAGCCAAAAGGGGTCGCTGACAGCAGCGAGAGGGGGGGAGTGGGGAGTAGTGAAGGGCAGAGGAAGAGTTGTTGTTGTTGTTGCTGTTGCTGCTGCGGTTTATGTGACATGCGGGCGACACTCGCTGTGGCAGGTGAGTGGCAGCACTAAAACGGGCGTGGCAAGCGCAGAAGTCATACAACAGCCAACAACAACACTAACAAAAACAACAACAACAACAATAAAAAGTGTATTTTTTGGCATACCGAAGCTTTGATACTCTTGCAGAGTCATATAATCAATTTTCGACTGCGCCTTCCTAAGACAGCTATATGATATAGTGAACCGATTTGAGCCAAAATAATTTTGGATTCATAAAACAACGGCTACTTTATATTCTGTAAATTTGGTTAAGTTATCTTAAGAAACAAAAAAGTTTTTCATACTAAAAGTTCATTTTCGACTGATCGTTCCCATAACAGCTATATGTTATAGTCGACAGATATGAAGCAAATTTGGTGGGTATGTTTAAGACAATACCAAATATATAATCTGTAAATTTGGTTAAGATTTCTTAAGAAACAAAAAAGTTTTTCATACTTAGTGTTGATTTTTGACCGATTTTTCTATGTCAGCTATGTGTAATAGTTCACCGATTTGAACCAAATTTGGTGGGGATGTGTATAAAAATACCAATACCATAATCTGTGAGTTTGGTTAAGTTATCTTAAGAAACAAAAAAAGTTTTTCATACTTAGAGTTGAATTTCCAGCGATCATTTCTATGACGATCATATGATTAAGTGAGTTTCGACATATTGGCTTATAATTTAATAGAAGTTAACACAAAGACATAATAACAATAATAGTAATAACCATAAAAACTAAAGTTAAGACTCTAACATAAATATTATATAGCAATTTTCTAATAGTTTAGTTTCGTTAGTAAGTATATAAGATAATTAAATATGAATTCCAAAAATTATTGAGTAACAAGGGCTTTAATTAATAAAATTTATTATTATTATTTTATTATATAAAATCAAGTCGTAATAAAATAAAAAAATTATAATACCCAATGTAAGAGAATAAGAAAAAACAACAACAATGATAAGAGACAACACTTCCAGCTTGTCATACAAAACGGTTGGCGAGGCGACAATCAATGGAATTTATATGTGGCAGGAACAACGCGAGTTGCACGGATTGAAACGGAACCTGAAGCCAAAAACAAAACCAGAACCTTCTCATGTGTATACATATATATATATATATATGTATATGTATATGTACTTAAACATTTTTAACGCCATTTGATGCCTTTTCACACATCGAACGAGGACGAGGCGAAAAACAAACAGGCAAACTCAAGAAACACTTAGTCAGACGACCCCTTCCAGTTCCATTTCCTCTACAGCCACTTGTCTTTTGTGTCAGTGTGTGTGTGTGTTTGTTGTGTGTGTGCTTATCCTTGAGTTCATTCCATCACACACACACGCACACACGCACCGAGTGCGAGAGACAAACATTTGATCCTGAAAGCAAGTTGCTTAATGCTTTCTGTGGTTTTGTGTTTACACTAAACGAAATAGCTAAGCCAAAACCGAATCCCTTTTACTACTTTTCTTATCCCATACCCCTTCCCTTTCCAACGCTCAGTGTATTTAGTTTCACGCATCATTTGCCACAGGCTGATTTTTTGGTAGTAACTCCTACTCGGACCTCGTCCTGTGGCAAGTGTGGGTGCAACTTTGCGACTTTGCAACTTTGCGGCTTGTATTTTGTGCCCCCAAAATGCATAGCTGTGGTTAGGTGTTAGACTTCGCATTTAATTTCAGACAGGTGTAAGACCTAAAAAGGTATACGAGTTAAGAAATGTAATACGCTTTGCATAAATTTGGCAATTGGATTTGGGTTTAAGCTTCTGCGGTTGCCAAAATTAAGTGGAAAGCTATAAAAATGCCGAAATTGCTTAAGGAAAACATAAAAACTAGAAAAGTAGCTAAAGGGTTAGAGAGGATGTTTGAAAATTGCTTATAAGTTCTTTAATATATAAGCACTTGTTCTGAAATTTTCAGAACATTAAGTATAGATGTTAAGATAGTTACATACCAGCTATCAGGTCATTAACATCGATATTGTGACTGTTATTGGAATTTATAAACTTGGAAGGTGCCGGAAAAATTTAACTAAAAATAGAAATAAGTGAAAATTAAAATTTATGGTCATAGTATAATATTATAACATTGTAATTAATTTATGGTAATAGTAAAAGAATCATATTATATTCTAGAGGTGCAATATTATCGATGGTTATTAGAGTTGCCCTTTTTCAGGTATTTACCTGGTATTTTCATGCATTCAATACGCTTTTTATTTTCTAAAGTGCAATTCTCTTTATGTCTGCCGCTATTCAACCCCAAAAACCACAAACAGACAGTTTGTAATTAAAGAGGTACATATCTATCTATTTTTCTATATACATATATATATATATATTTATCTAAAGTTGGTCAGTTGTTGGTTTGGCTACCAATGCTGATTAATGTAGATTGCGGGCCAAATGTGTGCACGTTAGCATTAAAAATTGTTCGACTTTTATTAGAGCAATTAAATTGCGGTTGAAAAACAGGACAGACAGACAGACGGACAGACGGACAGACAGACAGACAGACAGACAGACAATCCAATAAAAAAGAGTTCAAAAAAACCAGAAATCAAGCGGAATTTGTGTTAAAATTTACGAGAGTATTTGGCATTTAATGTGCAGCAATTTTCACTCAACAATGGGACAATCGTGTTAACCATGGGACAGACAGGCCGCAACTATTAGAGAAATGAAGATATATATATATAAATTCCCTCTTTTTTTTTCTAATGTGTGGGAAGTGGAGGGGAAGGGGGAGTGAACAGGGGCAACTAATTAGCCATCATCATCAGCGGCGTCGACGGCGTCTCTACACATTTTCCATCAGACACGAAACAGTTAACTGCATTTGGTTTGGGTTCTTTTTGGACTTGGCTCTAACCGCAGGTACATGAGGGTAACACACACGCACGCACACACACACACACACACGTACACATTGAGGCGGGTGTTAGTAACTAAATTAGCGGCTGGCCACAGCAACAAATACTCAACGTGCTACGGTTTTTTTTCGGCTATCTCTGGTTTAGGTTTTGGTTTCATTTATTCTCCTTTTTTTCTGTTTTTAGCCCAGCACAAATATAGTACAAAGGCGTCTAAGTTTGTGACTGTATATATAACAAACAAAAGCATGTTTCTTCAAACCTATAAAGTCTATAAAGTTAGTCTAAAAAGAGTAGTGATAAATAATAAAATTTATCTGCATACATTAAGCTGTTTGTCCTGACTTACTCACTGAGCATTTTACAGGTGATGTGTGCGAAATTTACTTATCATAAATTTTTCTATTTATCTTTTTCTATTTTATTAAATTAATCTATTATTGTTCTAATGTTTTTATTATATTGATGTGTTGCTTATTTTTCGGCAAATATTGGAAAAAGCATTACAAAATTTTTTAAAAATGTATTTTATCTTTGAATTTTCTATTATTAAATATTTATTGAATTCATTAAATTTGTAAATTTTTTCATTTGTTATTTTGATGACTGAAAAAATTGCAAAAAACGGAAAAATAATTAAAAATTAATTCAAATTGATCAAATTTTGATCCGAATTGTGATATTTAGCTGGAATTTATTCTTATGCTTTGGTAGTCTAAAGGATAGAGCCTGAAATCCAGAAACAGTTCTACATTTTTTTTTGTTATGTGTATATAAATCCTAATATGTTTTTTATTACTTAAATTTAGTTTTTTAATTTTCTAATTTATTTATGGTTAATCTGGGCATCTAACAGTCGAGCATCTGTTTTTTACTCGATTATTTTTTTCATTCTGTGGCAACCACAAATTATTGAGCCGCCGTGTGTTTTAGTTGTTGTTGTTGTTATAGTTGTTGGTTGTTCTCTTGTTCCATTGTCTGCTGCTTGCAGTCGCAAGTTGCAGTCAACTGGACTAATACAGACATCTCTCGTTTTCATGGCGGACACTTTTAGATAAAAGGTTTTTCATGTCGTCTCCATTTCAAAAAGACAAAAAAAAATACAAAAAACAGGGTGCAAAAAGCAGCTAGAAAAAGAAGAAGAAGCAACAGCAGCAGAAGAAACGGTAGTCGCCAGTCTCGAATCTTCTTCTTCTAACTCCAACTCTCTCGTCACTTGTGAAAACTTTTAGTGGAAACCGTTGGACAGCAAATTATGCATGCAGTTGTTTGAAGAGTCTAGAGCGTGTAGAGGGGGGGAAGTCTATTAAGGGGGGGATAGAGCACTCTTAAAAGCCCAGAGTTTATTAATGTTTGTCCAAAATTTAAGTGTCTTCTGTCTGGCATTTTTGGCCTCTCTTCGTTTCATGTGATTTAAGTTGAGTTGGCTAAAATCATTTCGTCAGTCATTAATTTACCCAACGTCAAAAGCGAGTTATTAGCGTGCGGGTCTATCAAACACGTTTCCACTTAGACAGCGAGGGGCAGAAAATGGGGGAGAAGAAGGGGAAGAATCTCCACAGACTCCACAGAATCGCTGCAGGTCTTATTGCTATCTTGTGTCTACTGAAGAAGCTCACGAGTCTGTGTCTACTGTCGAAATGACAACAAATTAGACAGTTAATGTTAACTATCTTTTATGATATTTACATTTGGAAAATTGTTTATTGTTTGTGTTTGTGTTTCTGTTGATTTTAGCTCGTCACACGACAGAAATGTGAAATTCTCTGTACTTCATTTAAGTTGAGAAGTTTATTTATTTTTCGGAAAACTTTCAACTGTGATTTCTTAGTTGGAAATTAGTGGGATTTATTAAGATGACGATGAAAAAGAGGGAATGAAAAAGGAGTTTATTATAAACTAATTAAAATTATTTCAAAATTGAGGCTTACAAAATATTTGTTAATATGCATACTTTACTTAGATGCTAATTAAATTAATAACATAATTTTAAAGAAGTATTTATTAATTGGAAGTTTAGGTATAAATAGGTATTCATAAATAATATCTAATTGTATTATTATTAAAATCAATATTTGAAATGCATAATACAAATATTTGATGACAGTGTTTCATAAACATATTTTACAAAAATAATATTGCAAATCGATCTTCAAAAGCTTACACAAAAAAATCTATTTAATAAATGTTGTAATAGTTAAACAATTATTATTATTATTAATTATGCTCTCACAATAAATCTACTAAATTTGTAATACCTTAATGTTTCTTTATTTTATTAATGGTAGAGCAACTTTAAATTATAGTATAATAGTTTAAAAACTCCGCCTTGTTTTTTCTGTTTCAATTCTTGCAAAGCTTCTTTGATTTAGAAGACACTGAAAGAGGAACTAAGTATTTTAGGAAATCTGGGTCAACAGCTGGCTCAGTAGTTATTATACATAGTTAATGGTACTTTCTTATCCTCCCTTCCCCTGCTCTAGTTCTTCTCTCCCCCTTTGCACCACATTATCTTGACTTATCTCTAGAAATGTCGAATATTTAAATTACTTTGCTTGCTTTGCAATTTGCGTCGTTATTATAACGCTTTTTTAGATATTCCTATTTTTTTCTTTTTGGCCATTTTAAAGTAGAGCATTGGCCTGGCCATCAATCATTTTAGCCAAGAGAGGGAGATAGAAAAGAGCGAGAGAGAGAGGGAGGGAGAGGAAGCAGAGCCTCAGCCGTTGAGCTGTCGACTCGAATGCGTATCAGTGGGCGTATTATATGCCTGTCTGCCACGCCCCCTCGCCCCCTCTTACAGCATGTCAACAATACAAATGATGGGCGCGTTTTGCGCCCAAAGAGTGGGCGTGGCAAACAACGGCAGCTAACTGTAATAGAGATAAATTCGCATCATTTTTTGTCGCTGTGATAAAAAAACATAAAAGCCGAGTACAGTGTGAGCAAACAGTGTACGCACAGCTCAAGCTTTGAGGCAGGGGTGCTCTCTTCCTCTTTCTCCTCTCCCTCTCTCTCTCTCTGCTCAATCAGCGCAAATGTCATTTGGCGACCACTTTTAATGATGGCACCACATCGCAAGGTGTCTGCGACTCTCAAAACAGCTGCTGGGCAACAGCGTGTAATCTGCTGTCCACAAACGAGTACCCCTACTGTGGATAGACACCCTACTGCTGCCTCTGTCCACAATACGTGCGATTATTATCATCAATTTTCCGCCGAGTGAATGAGTGATGATTGTGCCAAAAGAATCTAACGGAAACAGGCAGAGTACTTGGCTTAGATGTTAAAGCCCAGTACCCCAAAAAAACAAACACAGGATTATAGGTTGCTGATAATGAAGACATAAATATCAAATTATGAATGTAAAAAATATATTTATGATTATTATTTACTATCCAAGTTGTCTCATCTATGTTGTGTTCAAATTTCAGCCTTCTAGTTCTTATGGTTTGGGCTGTGTAATGATCAGTGAGTCATTCAGTCAGGGCAAAGAGTTTTATATATATAGATTTAATCTTTATTTACCAAAAAGTTTGTATAGTGAAGACATAATGTATAAAATATTATTAATGTATAAAATATATATATAATTATTATTTATTATCCAAGTTGTCTCATCTATGTTGTGTTCAAATTTCAGCCTTCTAGCTTTTATGGTTTAGGCTGTGTTGTGATCAGTGAGTCATTCAGTCAGGGCAAAGAGTTTTATATATATAGATATAATAATATTTCTTTTTATTTTTTTTTTTTAAATTAATATTATTAATTTTTTTTTTTTAATTATTATTTTAAGGCATACGTATGCGTTAATCAGACTTTGGCGATACATAAAACAATACAATACATTTAATTTTAAATTTGATTCAAGATATACCCTTTAAAAAAAAAAATTATTTCAAGGCATTTTTATGTGTAGTTTTTTTTGTTATTTTTTTTTAAATTGTAATTTATTTTTGTCTGAGATAAAATGGATACTGGGCACCTAATAGTCTTTCATCTCGACTGCAGCATGCTAACTTGTTGTTGTTGCTTTTGTTGTGGAGTGGGTGGAATGTGGTAAGTGAGAGGGGGCAGATAAGAGACCAGAAACAAGAGACAAGCGAACTGCAAAGCCAACTCCGACTTCAACTTCAACTTCAATTCAGTTTGCGACTCGAAAGCGTTAAAACGAACTCAAGTGGAAAACAATCTAATTTGCTAAAATTCCTTCCGCTTTAGCTCAATCCATCTCCCTCTTTCCCTCCCTGCCTCTCTCTCTCTCTCTCTCTCTGTGTCTGATTCCTTTCTCTATATTTCATTCTATCTGTTTGTATATTTGTACCGTTGGATTGCCTGCTATTTTCCTTCAACTCAATTAAAGTTGATGGCAATTTTCCTCAGTTCCTCAGTTGCCATCTCATCGTTGTTTGTTGTTCTTGTTCCTGTTCTTGTTCTTGTTGTTGACGTTTTCTTAGCCAATATTGTTAACTGCTTTTGGGTTTATTTAGTTGCCTTTTGCTTGTTTTACGAGCTTATAAAGCATTGCCCACAGTCCCAGACTTCATCTTAATATATACATACAAATATATAAATTTATTTGCTTATAATTTAATTGAAGTTCAAGCAAACTGAATTTCTGCCTGCTTCTTTGATGGCTTAAAATGTCTTCGATTGAACTCTGAGCACTGTGACAGTTATGTTTAAACTTTGACCCTTGTTTGTGCATTAAGTAAGCTAATTTGCTTAGAATTCAATTCAAGTATTTACAAGTAGTTAAGTTAGGCATTTATGTTTTACTTCTAATTGATTATTAAATTGAAATCAAATTGGAAATTGCATAGATAAATAAATATATTTATGTAGGTTTTATAAGCTATGATTTGCTTTTAAAAATAACAGTTTTCTTTAGTTTTATATATATCTATATCAATAACTTATCTTTAATAAATTCTTTTTATTATTATACCTAGTTTTATATCAATTTCAATATTATTTATCTACTAAAGCACTTACTTCACACCTTTATCAATTGTATGCAGTTTTAACCATTTTCCCACATTTGTACCCACATTAAATGAGCCCTTAAGTACCCTCTTGGATCTCTGATAAATATATATAAGTATGACTTGATAAGCTGTGCATATATCACAATAGATATATTTATTTTTCTTGCTCTTTCTTCGTTTCTTTTGCACGCTTCGGCAATTTCTCTATTAGCTGGTCGTTTCGTTGACCTTTTGCCATTTTTGCTGACCTTCTTGCCGCCCTCTCTTGTACTCCGCTGCTTCCCTTTGGCCCCCAAGGAGTCAGAGGACATGCGTTAATCTATTGTTTTGGCCGTCTTCCTTTTAGCCAGCTGGTATTATCACTTTTTGCCTGACAAAACAAAAATACAAATACAAATTTATATGGAAGTATATATCAGAATAGCTAGATGCCCTTTTCCCGCTCTCCCTCTCCCTCTCGCTCTCACTCCTCTCTTTCTTTGATATATTTTACTTGTAGTTGGACATTAATGTCATGGAAAATGTTTTGCTGGCGATTGGAAAATTGTTTGTCTTTTGGCCCAGCTCAGCTTGACATTGTGCTATCCTTGTTGACCAAGTTGACCAATGGTCAAGAGTGGTCAAGGGGAGAGAGGAGTAAGGGGGGTTTGCTTTCTAGTTTATGACTTCACGGCCTCTTGATATATGAGGCATTTGCATGTGCTATAAATTATTGTTGAGCGGAACGAGCTTGGCTTTTCCTCATTTAATATTCATAAATTTAGAGTTGTCCTTGCAAAAACAACAGAGGAAAAACCCGCAAAGAAAAACAGACAGCAATGTGTGGAAATTGTCTCTGTGTGTGTGTTGGGAAATAAGGCTGACTAATTTGGACTGTTGGTTTGTCATTTGTTTTAGACGCACTCCCTCCCTTTCGCTCCTTCTTTAATCCACATAATCCGCCCACTGCCACGCCTCTCCCTGGTCACCTCCTCCCACTCCAAGCGCCTGCTAATTGTTTTATGTGCCAAGATTTGTGTCTTCTGTCGTGTTCGGAGCTTTTTGTGTCTGTCTCAGCCGCCCTAAACATGTTTTCAGCCTGCCACGCCCACTCACATAGCAGTTATTGTTTTGTTAAGGGCTGTGTGTGTGTGTGTGTGTGTGTGTAGGGTCTTGTTTTCACTTGCTTTTCGATTAGAGCGCTGCCTCTGCTAACAACATGGAATTAATTCGTTTTATGCTTCCTGTTCCAATGACTTCAAATGTATTTACGAGTAAGCACACTGAGAAAAATAGGGGTATATGGTATATGGGTAACAGAGAATCAAACCGAAACAAATATAAATTATAAAATTTGAATGCAGAATGCATTAAGAAGCCAAAACATGATCAAAATGACATTCCGCTTGAAAATCAGCTCAGTTTTGACAATTTCAAAATTTAGAGGAAAATAATATTTTTTTCAAAACTAATTAAATTTGAATGCAGAATGAATTAAGAGGCCAAATAATGATCAAAATGGCATCCCGCTTGAAAATCGGTTCAGTTTTGACAAAGTTATGAGGAATTGAAGTTTTTGAAAAAAGTGTCAAGGGGTAAGTATGGAAAAAAATGGACAGTGAGGAAAAAAAATCGAATTTTTCAAATTAATAATATTTTGATGCAGAATCAATTAAGAGACCAAATAATGATCAAAATGGTAATCCGCATGCAAATCGGTTGAGTTTTGACAAAGTTATGGTGGATTGAAGTTTTTGAAAAAGTATAAAGGGGTAGGTATGGAAAAAATGGACAGTGAGGGAAAAAATCGAATTTTTCAAATTAATAATATTTTGATGCAGAATCAATTAAGAGACCAAATAATGATCAAAATGGTAATCCGCATGCAAATCGGTTGAGTTTTGACAAAGTTATGGTGGATTGAAGTTTTTGAAAAAGTATAAAGAGGCAGGTATGGAAAAAATGGACAGTGAGGGAAAAAAATCGAATTTTTTACATAAATAATATTTTGATACAGAATCAAATTAGAGGCCAAATAATGATCAAAATGGTAATCCGCATGCAAATCGGTTGAGTTTTGACAAAGTTATGGTGGATTGAAGTTTTTGAAAAAGTATAAAGGGGTAGGTATGGAAAAAATGGACAGTGAGGGAAAAAAATCGAATTTTTTACATAAATAATATTTTGATACAGAATCAAATTAGAGGCCACATAATGATCAAAATGGTAATCCGCATGCAAATCGGTTGAGTTTTGACAAAGTTATGGTGGATTGAAGTTTTTGAAAAAGTATAAAGGGGTAGGTATGGAAAAAAATGGACAATGAGGGAAAAAAATCTAATTTTTTAAGCAAATAATATTTTGATGCAGAATCAAATAAGAGGCCAAATAATGATTAAAATGACATTCCGCTTGAAAATCGGTTCAGTTTTAACAAAGTTATGTCCGTTTGAAGTTGGTCAGACTTTTGATCTAGCCTAATTCATGCTAGCTTTGCTCTCAGTGTAGTTCTGTATCTGTATCTCGCTGATGATTTCTATTGGCCCTGGACCTGCGAGTTAACTCGACTCGCCTCGACTTTGTTTGTGCCTGCAGCGACTGCCTTTGTGCGTAGATTCCCTTCTCTTCTCTTCTTGTATTCCCTTCTCTTCACAGCTTTTTCTCCTTTGCTTCTATTTGTGTTCAGCTTTTATTTTTGCTGCAAGAAAAATGATTGCAAGCAAAGTGCCTGGGCAAAAGGTGAGCAGCATACCTTACCATTCCCCTTACCATTCCCCTTACCAATCCCTTACATTGCCTTTCCACTCCCCATTTCCATTGGCAGTCTTAGCCTGGCTTCTTCTGCGTGTGTGGCCCGCGGCTGCCTGGCAAATCTATCAACTGCTGGCTACCATCTATGCTCAGACCCCCCCCGTCTTTGATCCCCTCCATATATGTGGCTTCTTTATTGAGTTTGTGCGCCAGCAAATTGCATTAGACACTTGGCCCGGACTGTGGCAAGCTTTAAGAAGCTGCAACTTTACGAGTCTGCAGCAGCTGCAGCTGCAAGTCGAAATTAGATTTTATCCTTAATATTCCATATCATAACTATCCTAGCATCACATAAATTATGCATTGAAAAATCCTTTTGAAAATATAAAGTAAAAAGGCTGTCCATAAAAATGAAACATTAAGACATTTGGAAAAATGAAAATCAATTGAGAAATATTTTAGAAAACATTACGACATTCTTCTGAAAAAAACATAATTTAAGTTCAGAAATCTGTTCTAAATATCTAGAAAATATTTGCAAACTCTTCTGATTTCTTCTTTTTTCTTATTTAAGCTATAGAATTCTATAAGATGTATAATTATTATAACTCAACAAGTCGATATATTCGACTTTATTCTTATTAAGTATTTAATATATAATTAGTATCCTAACTTAACTGAATATTTATTTAATTAAAATTAATATTTACTATATTATTAAAATCTTAACATAACATAATACATTCTATATAAGCAGAGAATTATGATAACAAACTATGGTTGTCTACATAAATGAACTGCGTTTATTAAAAACTTTTGAAAAATTTAAAATAGTCAGAAATAAATGTTTAGAAATACTCAAAATTGATAAAATTATATTTTTTTTTAATTAAACAAACTATGATACTGAAAATTTTTGTTAAAAAATCAGTTTAAAATGTCTAAGAATATTCAAGTACTACTATTATTGAGATAAATAACTTTCATTTACTTACTATAGATTTCCCGAAGAACTATGAGCTTTGGAAGTGTTTAGCAGCTGTTAGTCAATATTCAATTTCATTCTTTATCTATACTATATTATACCTATCCTATTATACTATGAAATATACATAGAAATATTCTAAATAGAAGGGATGCTCGAAAAAGACCAACTCAAGTGCTTGCTGCGTTTGTTGAAAGATTTTGAAAAATGAAGTAACAAAGCAATAAAATATAATATTTTTCCATTTTATGTTTATTTTTTACTTCTTAGTTTTTTCTTTATGTCTTTGGCTCAACAAGTGCGTGTGCCTGTGTGTGTTTGTGTGTCTGTGTGTGTGTGTGTGTGAGTATCTGTGTCTGACATCCTTTTTCAATCATCAAAAGGCGCTGAGTACAAAGGCAAAGGCAGCGTTTTGTTTGTAACTCGATCGCCCACATCTTGCACAACTCACAACTGGCTCCAGTTCCCACTCCAGTTCCAATTCCAATTCCAGTTGCCAATCCCCCAACTCCAAAAATCCTCTTGAGCTGAGCTGATCTGAGCTGAGTTGAGTTGAGTTGAGCTGTGTGAGAAGCTGGCAGCATTAATGTCTTATTGACAGCTCAGGATTAGAATGAAGCCAAGTGTCCGTTCTTGAGTGTGTGTGTGGTGTGTGGTGAGTGTGTGTGTTTGGTGTGTGTTTGAAAAGGGATTATAAAGCGATTTGTTTGTCGAAAATTATGAATCTGTGGAAACTGGCAGACAGCCAGGCAGACACAGAGTTTAACTCAAGCATCTCCCACACGCTGTGTGTGGTTTGTCTGTCTGTCTGTCCGTCTGTCTGTCTGTCTGTCAGGCATCGTCATCGCTGTCGTCAGTGGCCAATCCCCAAGTTGTTGAAATTGTTTGGAAGCCAGCTTAATGTTTATTATACCCTGCCAACATTTCAAAAGGGTATACAATTGCGACAATGTCTGTGTAACATGCAGGAAAAGTCATGGAATTTAAATAGTTTAAGGAATAATATAAATAATATTAAATTCAATTTTTTAAGGCAAGTGTCATTTGCTAATTAAAACTATAGATATTTTAAAATAATAATTTTCTCAACACATCTATTTAAAAATAATCTAATTTCTAGCGGCAATGGTAAAGATAAATTATTATTTTCCAATTAAAACCATAATTATATTTTAATATTAAAAAAATATTCTCAAAATATCATGTGTATTGCGTAAAACAAATCTTAAACAAGAAGCAGACACAGACAAATATTTATCAAATTTAATTTACTTTTAAAAATTGTATAATAATTTTTTGAAATGCAAGTCAAAGTAAAAATAATTTATTTTTGATTACAAAGCACCTCTTAGTCTATCATCTGAACTGTAGTTCCCTTAACTTGTTTCTGTTATGCATTTTGATCAATTTTCACTTAAGCTTCGACTTAAGCAAATTGTTTTTCAGCTTAAATGTGTGCTAGTTACAGTAGGGGGAAATATTCAAGTCAAAAGTGAATTTAAAATGATGTACAATACTTGACTAGGCTTATCTGCAACCACAAAGCAATTCTCCTAAATCTAAGCAGCAATTTAATAGCTCTATCTGACTTGCCAGCATTGTTAACCAACATCTTTTTAGCTTATCTACTCGTAAGCTCGGGATTCAACTGTCAAACCTTCAGTTTCAGTTTCAGCTTCATTAGCTCAGTTTATCAATGTTATGCGGATGTTGACAATACAACGATCTATCGATCGATTGAAAGATTGAAAGATAGAAAGATTTCATTTGAATTTGAATTGGCAATAAAACGTCAAGTTTATCAGTTGTTGAAGTGCCTTCAAAAAAAAAGAAAGAGATGAGATGAGATTTCTTTTGACCAGTTTTCCCGGTAACTTGTTATACAACTCTATTATTAGATTTTCCATGCCATGTGCATACAAATCAGCTAATTTGCTTTCGAAATGCAACTACTTGAGGTTCATTCCCTGATATCATTTCAAATATTTCGTATACCAAACTCGGTCTCATAATTTATGGAAATCGGTAAATCGAACAGATTTTGGTTATTTTCATTTGAATAAAATTTCAATTTTCATGCATTCCCTTTTGGATAATGACTAACTGAAAGTTTATCCACGTTTATCATTGTCTTTTGAGACGGAAAAAGAAGAGAAAAGATAGACAGATTGTCTGTCTAAAGTACTCTCTTTCTCACTGTCTCTGTCTCTATCACATTTATGCTAGCTAACTCAATTACTTTGTTGCAAATGCTTTGCCATTACCTACGACACTAGGGGCAGACAGAGAGAGAGAGGGATAGAGAGAGAGAGAGAGCAAGTGCCTTAGGTCCAGTCATCATGACAGGCAGGCCAAGTCTCTATTTCCCAGTTGCTTCATTATTAGTGCAAATTATGGTATCAGCATCTTCTCTTACTCCTCTCTCTCCTTTCGTCTCTTTTTATCCACTTTTCTCTGCTGCTTCCTTTGTCCTTTTTACTGCCTGCTGTTGTTTCATTCCCTGGAAATTGAGTTGATGACTCGCCCACAGTCCACAAAAAAAGAAAAATACACAGGAAAATGAAGAAAATTCAAGGCACGTTTTCCTCGCCTGTGTAACATGAACACACTTGTCTGTATTCCTGTCTATATTCCTGTCTGTATCCCTGTCTATATCCTTGTCGGTATCCCTGTCTGTATCCTTGTCTCTATATCCTTGTCTCTGCTTTAAAACCAACTTGAAACGGACAACGAAGTGAAATCAAATTTGATTGTCGGTGTCAGTCCCAGTCACAGTCATAGTCAGTTCATGTCCTTCAGGTCCTTTTCTACTGACAGTTACTGCTAAAATTATGCGCCCACGCAGCTTGTTTATGTGCCCAAATTTGACGCTCCATTATATTAAATTATCTGCTGCTGCATAAATAACTGAAAAATGAACTCTATTTACCCATATTTAATGCATAAATTTCCGAAAATTTACTTTTTAATCCAATTTAAAGCAATTGACTTTATCCCTTGTACTCTCTTTAATATTATTACAGAGCTTTCGTTTTACTATTTTTTGAAGATTACATTTCTGTTTCACAGCAAAAATTTCTATTTTGTTTTTATGAAATTTTTAGCTATATTCAATTAGTAAATTTCCTATATATTCAGCCTTTTTTTAATTTGTGGAGTATGTTTTTTGATTTTATGGTCTTAAATGATATTTACGAACTCGCTTTTTTTTATAACATGGACAGACTCTAGCTCTTTTTAGTTATTAATTTAAAAAAAAAAAACATCTGAGCAATAAAAACACATGAATTTCTATAAATCCGGATTTTTAAAGCTTTTATATTTTGTCTTACAAATAAATTAAAAAGTTTTACTTAATAATTTTTAATATTTGAATCTAAATATTTAACTCTTACTAATTGTGAAGTTTCTTAACAATCTATAAATCAAAAATTTCAATAAAATCCAGTTTAAATATTTTTTCCCTCAAATCTATAAACGTTTTGACGCTCTTAAATGTTATTAAAGAGCTTTCGTTTTATAATTATTGGAGGATTCCAACTCGGTTTAATTAGTATTATTTATTTCAGAATATTCAGCCATATTTTCTGTGGTACGTGTCAGCTCAGAGAGGGAGAGAAAAATAAATTGTGAGGGGGGAAATGGAAGTCAACCATCAACCAGTGAATTTTTGTATTAAATTAAAAGCCAACTCGCATTGTAAACATTTGGCAATGTTCCATGTTTATGTAGTTGTAGTACATATGAAGAAGAGTGGTGAAGAGGGGGTGAAATGGGGTGGTAAACGTATTAAATTGCAATATGCATTTGGCCCCATTTATATTTACACGCATTTATATGTGACTCGGGGCCAAAATAAAAATATGCGAAAATAATGTTCAAACATTTGTGCTAATTAAAAAGTTGTGTGTGTGTGTGGGGGGGTGTGTGTGTGTTAGGGTGTGTGTAAGGGTGTGTAAATACAGAAAACAAATATATGAAACATTTATGCAATGAGAGAGAGAGAGATAGATAGTACAAATAAAAGAGAGAGAGAGACAGAGAGATGTGGAAATTGTTGGACATGTGTAATTGCTTTTCAGTCAACAATGCAACGAGTTGTTGTTGTTGATATTATTACTATTGTTGTTGTTTTTTTATTGTATATATATACAGTTACATTGCTATATATATATATATATATGTATATATTTTTGGGTGGGCGTATTCAACCCAACTTCATTCAATTGGCAAACATTGAAGCCCGCGGCACGAAAGCGATTGAAACTGAAGACGTTTTGGACATTGGACGTAGCGACGCCCACGCACTTGAGGCATGTGGCATGTGGCAGCTGTGGCAACTCTGGCAACTGTGGCAACTGCCAACTGGCAGCTGACAGCTGTCGCAACAGAAAGCGACTCCACTGTCATATCAAAGGCAAATCAAAGAGCAAGCCAAATGAAATACGTACACTGGAAAAAAGAAAATATTCTAAAATTAAAGTTTACAATTCGTGTTAAAATTGTGCTTTATTTAAATGTATTTTTTTTTAACGCAAATAAAATAAATTGACAAAAATTGTTAAAATTTTTGGATGAAATTAGAAAAAAAAGAATTTTTAGCTAACAATAGATATATAGATATATAGATAGATATATATTAAATTATATATTTTATTGAATGCAAAGCTGAAATGTTATTTATCTATATATATATATAACTCTTTGTCCTGATTCATTCACTCACTGACTGACAGATCATTGAGCAGCCCGATTTATTATAAAATAAAAATTGATGTAATCGTAATGTATTAATTATATATTTTATTGAATGAAAAACTGAAAGGTTATTTTTCTGTTTATATAAAACGCTTTGTCCTGACTCACGCACTCACTGACTGACTGATCATTGCGCAGCCCGATTTATTATAAAATAAAAATTTAAATATTCGTAATGTATAAATTTAAAATTTGTTTTTTTTCTTTAATAAATTTGACGGTTAAGATAATTTTAGCGTTTTGTTCTTATTGATTTTTAAAACACAGGTGTGTATTTAATATATTATTTCATTTATGACAATTCTATAATACTTCAGCTTAGGATTTTCCCGACTTGCCAGATTTGTTGCTGCAGTGTAAAAAGGGGAACTCACGTGTCTTTACAATTTATTTGAGGCATGCAACAAAATAAATTTATTAATAGCCGACGTCAACGTTGTCTTCGCACACACAGAAAAGAGAAGAGGAATTACAGCCACCCACACGGTTTGACTTGAGTTTAAAACCCGGCTCAACCAGGTACTCAACTTCACCCATACTAAGTACAGCTGTATGTGTGTGTGTGTGTGTTTGTGTGTGTTCATTCATTCAAAAAGATTCACAATTCGCATTCAGAAAAGTTCTCGCTACGAAAAACTCGCGTCAATTTATGCGCATCACGTTTTCTCATTTTCGAGAATGACTAAATATCGTTTACTCCACTCGACAACAACAACAGCAGCAACAACACCACTGTGCAACACCAGCAGCAACCACAGTGCAACACAGTTGAAAGTTGGCCTGCAGTTGCTGCAGCCAATGGCAAAAAATATTATTTAACCATTTGGCAAGTGCAAAGTTTTCAACTTTTATATAACTCCCTTGCTGGCTCTATATCTGTCTCTCTCTCTCTTTATTTATATTATATAGGGGTGTGGCAGGTGCAACGGTAGTTCTGTTTTCTGTTAGCCTCAAGACCTCACCTGAAGTTGCATATTTCATTTTGGCGTTGAAGTTCCGCCAACTCACCGAGCTGCTAATGCCAGAAACGTGCCGACTTCATCCGAATTTCGAATTTCCGATTTCGAATAACGGATGATGTCTTGCCGGAGGCGCAACTGACAAACTGACAGTGGTGACAGTGGCGTTGTCTGCAGAGGGGGCGGGAAGTGGGTAGAGTTTGCTTATCACTTTAAGCCAGCAAGTTAACTTTTAATTGCATAATAAACTTTTGCCAACTGGCAAAATTCAGCATCATTATTCCTAATGCTTGCTGTGCAGGTGCTTTTAGTATTTTTATAATACCAAATGAAATACTAAACTATGTAAGGCGAAATATAGATAAACTTTTTTTTTAATATAAACAAATCTAGCATCCTTTTTTCATTAATCTACATTGTATAATCTTTACATTAAAAATTCAAGTTCTTAGGAATTTTTCTTCAGGAATATTTTAAACAAGAATTATTTTCTGTATTTTACTAATATTTTTAAAGTAACAATTCAATATTTATTATATTAAAATATCTCTTAGTGACATTGACATTTTTTTAAATAATTAGGCTTCATCTCGAAATACAGAACAAGCAAAAAGTCTTTCGTTTTTAGTTAGGTTTCGGTTGACTTACATTTCTGGAGCACGCTGTATATAAAATTTTAAGATTATTATTGTTATTGTTTTTGTAACTATTTTTTTGCTTTATAATAAATTAAATGTTGTATACTATAGAGTCTTTTTTAGAGAAAAGATACTGCGTATTCAATATTTTGGCTGAATCTCGAATTCCAGGCATTGTCCAACACTAGTAAAAGTGTTAGAATTATATTCCCAAGACAATTTCCCACAGTCTATGAGTCTATCCCACGCAATTTGCTACCAATTCTCACCTATTAATTAGCTTTCTTAGCAAATGCCTATGAAAAACCAAAAAAAGGGGGAAAGGGGAAGAGGGAGGAGTAACCCCCTTTAAAGCCACGCCTCTGCTCGCCTCTCTGCCGACTGAAATCAAATACAAATGCTGCACTTGGCGCTTGCAAATTAGTGTTAATTTATCATGATTATTGTTTCACAACGATTCGTAAATTGAGTTCGTTTAGTTAACTGATGGATAACAGTTGCAGATATGTCTGCTGAATATGGCAGGGAGAATATCAGGAGAGTGCTTTGCAAAAGGGCATGGAATATTTGTAATACAGCAACATTTCGAGTTGAGAACGGAAACTGTAACTAATGCTGACTTTCAGACTGATATCAAACTGTCAAGCTGTCAATTCTTGTTAGCAACGTTCGTAGAGTATCTAAAAGCGCGACAGAGAGTGAGAGAGAGAGTGAGAGAGAGAGAGAGGGAAAAAAGGAGAGAGGCCGGAAGAAAGGAAGAAATAGAATGGAGTATGTGCTGCCAATGCTGCTCAAAAATTCAATTTCCAGTTGAAAAGATACATCGCCAGCAGGAGTCGAAAGGAGAGGGAGAACTCATGTATCTTCTGCTTGTGTATCTGTGAGATACAAATTGGAAATAGGTAGAAAACAGTCATTGAAAAACGATTGCTGACGTGCCTTTGGCATGTGATGCATGACTCCTTCCTTTCTCCTTCCCTGCCCTTCCCTTTGCCTTCCCTTTCCCTTCCCACTTCTGGCCAGGATTATCTCGAGATACTCTCTGTTGTCGCTTAGGCCAAGCTGAGATATATGAAAAATGTGAAATGTGAAAGCCGGAAAGCCTTGCTCATATTAAGCGCACAATTAAGACTTTAATTGGCCAACGTTTCGATTCAAAGCTCACAAATGGAAGCTATGAATTAAAAAATTAAACCTTTAAGAACATTATTTTGCAATAACAAATTAAATCTGAGAAAAATTAAGATATTCTGCTAAAAAATAAATATTATCTTAACTCTCCGTTTTGATCTGAGCTGAAAAACTTATGACAAACTTAAAGTTAAATTAAAATTATAGTACCAATATTATTTTCAAATTTTGTTATACATTTTTTAAACATTGTAAAGATTTATTTGAATTAATATAACAAAGTT
Source organism: Drosophila innubila (assembly GCF_004354385.1). Classification (NCBI taxonomy): domain Eukaryota; kingdom Metazoa; phylum Arthropoda; class Insecta; order Diptera; family Drosophilidae; genus Drosophila; species Drosophila innubila. Next base: position 3,276,955 of record NW_022995376.1, read on the forward strand.
GAATGCAAGTTTGTTTATTTTCAACTTGTATAATTAAAGTGAAATGCACTTTTAAATCAAGGAACTAAAAATGCAAATGTAAATGTTAAACAACACATTTTTAATAAAAAAAAATATTTAAAACAATTTTTATATTAAGCATTTAAAACAATATAAAAAGTTTTTTAGCATTAAAATTCAAAACATCATTTTTTGTATAATCATAAATTAAAATACTATTTTTGGTATAGTAAAAAATTTTAAATAAAATTTTTTATATAATAATTTATATAATAAAAAATTTTAAAAGTCAATTTATGATATGATAAAAATAAGTTATAATAAAAATGGAAAACAAAATATTTTTATAATAAAAATTGAAAATTCTATGATAATAAAATACAGATTGACATTTTATTAGTAAGTCGTAATTTTTTACCCACAAAAAAAACCTCTAAACGAGGTAAAAGTCTAGTGACGAAAGCAATTTCTAGACCCAAAATTTCTGATATCCAATTTTGTGACGAACAAAATTCAGTTTAATCTAAAAATTTTAAATAAAAATATAAATTAATATAAAAAACGAAAATTGGCATTGTGCACTGTGAGTAAAAAGGGTGATCTTCTTTGTACATAAAAATAACTTTTTGCGCAGTGCCGAATGCCAATTTTCGTTTTTTTATATTAATTTATATTTTTATTTAAAATTTTTAGATTAAACTGAATTTTGTTCGTCACAAAATTGGATATCAGAAATTTTGGGTCTAGAAATTGCTTTCGTCACTAGACTTTTACCTCGTTTAGAGGTTTTTTTTGTGGGATATCAGAAATTTTTGCAATTGCTTTTGCTTTTGACATTGTAACTTTATCATTAATGCAGGCAAATAGTAAAATATAAAAATTTAGTTGTTGAACGTATTTCATATTTAAAAAATTTTTTTTCTTTAATTATAAAGAAAACTAGGGGCCTGCCCCTGCTCGCTTTGCTCGCGTTGCTACAGCCGAGCATACTATACTGTCGGAGACCTCGTACTTACTATGAAAAAAAAAGTTTTTCATACTAAGACTTGGATTTCACCCGATCGGTCCTATGACAGCTATATGATATAGTGGTTCCGATTAGAACCAACTTTGTTCAGGATATATAAGTCTTAAATAAATGCATATTCTATTAGGTTGGTTACGATATCTAGTAAAACAAAAAAGTTTTTCATACTAAGACTTAATATTGGACCGATCGGTCCTATGACAGATATATGATATAGTGGTCCGATTTGAACCAACTTTGGTCAGGATATATAAAACCAAGTTAAATGCATATTGTATTAGTTTGGTTAAGATTTCTCATTAAACAAAAAAGTTTTTCATACTAAAACCTAATTTTGACCCGATCGGTCCTATGACAGCTATATGATATAGTGGTCCGATTTGAACCAACTTTGGTCAGAATATATAAAACCAAGTTAAATGCATATTGTATCATTTTGGTTAAGATATCTCATAAAACCAAAAAGTTTTTCGTACTAAAACGTGATTTTCGACCGATGGAAAAATGTATTTATTCACTTAACAGGTAATATCTTCCGAACCCCTCAACCAAAATTTATGTTTCATATACCAAAAAACGCGAAATTGTACGTATTACAACATATTAAAATTTAACAAAAATCGTTAGAGCCGTTTTGTCAGAAATCGCCAAAATGTAAGCTAAAAAACTTTATTTCACCTGTAAAATGTTACCTGAGTACTTTAGAAAAAAAGTTTAAAGGTACGCCTAAAAGCCCTCAAACACACATTTCTAATGATATATAGAACATATCTGTAGCTTCTATGGTTTGGAAACTGTTGAGGTTTCAATTTTGGCGGGATTTAGCGTTTTCCCGCTAAACTAGCGGGAAATTGAAAAAGTCGTAGAACAAACATTTCTAGATTTTTGAAAAGGAATCAATCCCCATCATTGCATTTAAGCTTCTTTAGCGCTTTGATGCAAACAGACAAACAGACAAACAGACAAACAGACAAACAGACAAACAAACTGACTTTTCATTTCATTTTGAGAAGTCCACTAAAATTATCAAATTTATTTATCTTTTGAACCAGTTATCGGATTTGGGTGATTGAGGTATCAATCGACGCGTATTTTTAAGTAGAATTTTCTAAAAATAATAAATTTTACCAAAAAGCCCCAACGGCCCCATAAGCTGCAATTATCAAAATTTTTCCCCTCCCACTTACACCCCCGTATCTCATGACCCAGGTTGGTTAGAAAAAGTTTTAGTACGCTATTTTGTAAGTTAGAACTAAACCTGTCGATCGGTATATAACTCGATCTGATCGGACAGTCGGCGCAAATTTTCCAACTTAGCTGTATATATAGTTAGTCGCCTTTCGCACCCTTCGTGCTGCTTTCGTCACTAACGCGAACTGCCGTCCGCAGTGATTTAGCTAAAAATAAGATTTTTTTCTTTAAGGATACAAATCGATAGTTAATTTGTATAATGGAATTGATATTTTTTTAAAAACATAATCCTTATGGTTCCTGTTTCGATTGCACTAACATTTACCCTCTCTTCTTCTTTTTTTCTTTCGCTTAGTTATCGATTTGGAGCTTGGAGCCAAAGTGAGTGGGTTCAAAATGGAGTAGACAACTGGCAGTCAAAGGATTGTTAGCAGACAGTATCTCGAGCAATTGGGAAAACTCGGCCCCCGATTTTAGCCGGGACAACAGCATGCCATCAATTGCCAACATCAGCGTGAGCTCCAGCGCCAGGACAATGGTCAACATCCTGCCTGGTCAGGATGCGCGTCTTAGTTACATTGTAAATCAAGTCACATCCGCCTCCGTCTCCGTCTCATCCACATCCGCCTCCGTCTCCGCCTCTACATCATCCTCCTCCTCCTCATCTGCTTCTTCTTTGCCCACATTTAGTCCGCCGCGTATTGAGAGCTTGGTGGCAAGCTCAGCGGAGCAGGATTTGAGCAGCTTTGGGGATGTGACATTCGACATCTTCGATGACGATGACGATTTGTTTGGCTCGCCAATGGCCTTCGATGCCAGCGAGCAGGGTCTGTGGAACGGTCGCTTTGTGCCCCCGCCACCCCGTCCCCCCTTCTTTGTGGATGAGCCGGTGCTGAGCGATGGTTTAACCACATGTGATTTATGCTCCTGGGCCATGCCCACCAAGAGCACGTTCATGTTCGAGGGCACGATAGGTAAGTCACAACTCACAACTCACAGCTCACAACTCCAATTGTCAACAGTTTTTATACCCTGGGATCATTGAAATTGGGCAATAATGCCTGTGGCAGAATGTATGTAGCTGGCAGAAGTGGGCGTGGCAGGATCGACAGCCGAGTCGATTGAGCCATGTCCGTTTATCTGTCTGTCCGTCTGTCTGTCCGTCTGTCCGTCTGTCCGTCCGTCTGTCTGTCCGTCTGATCTCAGAGACCATAAGAGCTGGAGACTTCAAAATTGGTATGTAGGTTCCTGGATACCATAGGCAGATCATGTTTGTTTTTATTTTTGGATCAGACCACTATATCATATAGCGCCCATAGGAACGATAGATCGAAAATGAAGTTTTGGTATGAAAAAGTTTTTTGTTTGTTGAGATATCAGAATCAAACTGTTAGGATAACCATCTCGGCTGGTATTATACATCCTGACCAAATTTGCTTTAAATTGGTAAACTATATCATATAGCTGCAATATAGACGCTCAATCGAAAATTAAGTCTTAGTATGGAAAAGTTTTTTGTTTGTTGAGATATCAGAACCAAACTGATAGAATATGCATTTAAGTTGTAGTTATTTATCCTGACCTAAATTGGTACAGATCGGTTTTCTATATCATATAGCTGCCATAGGCACAATCAATCGAAAATCAACTTTTAATACAGAGTACCTGGGCAAAGGGTATCCTACTGTCGAGCGTGCTCGACTGTAGCCGCCCACTTGTTCTCCCTTAACTTGACAACACTTTTCTCATCACTCGCTCATCTCTTTCTCCCCCTTTCTCTGTCTTTTTTACTACAGAAAAAGCCACGGAATTGGGCTGGCCATTGACGTTGATCATTGTGTCCGTGTTGTCGGCGCTGCTCGGAGCAATCATCATGATTGCCGTAGTTCGCTGCCGGCGCAAAAAGAGCTCCAACAATCGCAATGGTGAGTACTCCAAATACTAAACACTCTAAGCACAGTGGTATCAATACGAAATAACCTAGGGTTCACCATTAAAGCAGTATGGAAATTCTCAAGATAATACCCATTATAAATGGGTATACCTTTCAAGCAGACATCGGAAAAAAGAGTTATTCATTTTTAATTATAACATTTTTATAAAAATAGAAAACTAACTTTTATTTTTGATTGTTGTAATAAAAGAAGAAAAAAGAATTTATATAATACAGGGATAGTAAATAATGAATATTTTGTTTTTTTTTTCAATTGAAAAATTCATTCACTTCTAGTAACTGTAAAAAAACGTATAATAAAACAACATTTTTTTTTTGGGTTATCTATACAACTTCACCATGATCTTAAGATTCATGATTTTTATTATTTTACTCATGAAATAATCATTATTTTTGAGCAATATATAAAACGCATAGAATTGTGATTAATTCTTGAGTTTTATAAATAAACTTATAATGATTACAGTTCCTGATTTAATAGGAAGTTGGAAATCAAAAATTAAAAATTACTTAAAATTTCTTTTATGAAAAAAAGTTAGTTTTTACTTTTAAGTTACAAAAAATCACTACATAATTCTACTTTTATAATTTTTATTTAAAAAATTATAACCACTAGAGCACCTGTTTGCAGCTATTTTAATAAAGTATAATTATTTTTCAAATGGACATTTCCCGAAAAAGGTCAGCCGGATAAAAACGGTACTTATAATTGATTAAAAAAGAGAACACAATTCTTAGCAAAACTATCTATCAGAAAAATATAAATATGTTTCTATACAAGTTCCTTATTTTCTCAGATTATAAGGAACTATTAAGTCTTGATAAGTTTATGAAATTTCTAAACATAATTTATTTACATTCAATCATTTTTTTACATAAGCTGCTTAAAAATAATATTTGTAGATAAAAGTCTACATTTTTTTTAAGACTTTATAGGAAATTTAAAGAAATAAATATAGTATATTTTGGCAGAGATTAAAGAGTGTCTCTTAGATAGTTTTTTTAATGCAACTTTCTTAGTCTTAAGTTGCTGCACATTGCAAGGTGCTTAAAAATAATATAAATAAAAGTCAACATTTTTTTTTTTGGAACTTTATAGGAAATTTAAAGAAATAAATATAGTATATTTTAGCAGAGATTACAGAGTTTGTCTTAGATAGTTTTTTTATGCAACTTTCTTAGTCTTAAGTTGCCACATTGCTGCAGCTGATTGCAGCTGAATATTGCACAGTTTACTGTATGCGTGCCACATCTCTTTCAACCTCTCGTTGCAGACACACATGTGCAGTGGTGGTCGCGCAACAAACGCGCCCACGGCAACGGGGCGGGTGGCACGGGGGGCAGCGGCGGTGCCCCCATCGCGGGCAACAGTGGTGCCCACAGTCACAACAACAACATCAGCAACAGCAACAACAACAACAACAATCATCTGAGACGCAGCAACATTTACACAGCGCACCCGGCGGACAGCATAAGAGGCTTGCAACCGCTTCCCTTGCCACAAGCGTTGCAACTGCCACTGCCGCCTACGCTGACGGCGACAGCAGCCTCAGCGCAACAGCAGCAACAGTTGCAGCAACAGCAGCAACAGCAACAACAACAGCCACCACATTATTTCCATCCATATCATCATCATCATCATCACGCAGCACATCATTATGAGGATGCCGCTTATGAGGAGCCCGAATATCATCAGCCGCAACAGTTGCCGCTGCCGTTGCCGCTGCCGTTGCAGTTGCAACATGGCAGCTGCAACAGCAACTCCATCTCGAACTGCAATTCGAATTCGAACTGCAATTCCATGTCGTCGGTCACGTCATCGCCAGCGCCCACAGAGGCAGCGACGCATTGGCCGCCACATGCCACAGGATGTGGCACCATGGTGGTCGCCAGCTGAGATGCTTGGTCGCGTCGACGTCAGCAGCGGCGTCGGCGTAGCCTGAGCAGCGGCTGGATTTGGCAGTGACATGTTGCACGACGGCAACAACAACATGCCACATGCCACATGCAACATGCGGCAGCAGCAACTCAAAAGCCGTTGTCTACTTTAAATGCGGCTCACAAATTCTGGTGCAGATCATAAAAAGGCTTACACATAACATTTTGTGAAGTATATATAAATATATATACATTTGTGAAGCAGTTCCTTCAGCAGGATACACAGTAGGGTGCTTCGATTTTGAAGGGTAAAAAAAAATTGAAAAATGTTAAGCCAAATTCAAAATCTACGCTCGATTCTAAGATGTTTTCTCTGAGAAAACATAGTTCTAAAATCAATTCCTGCCCTCCGCTTTTTGAATTGAAAAATATTTGTCATATATATTTTTTTTTTAAATTTTTAATATGTTATGATTAGAGAGTTTTAAATCATTTAATGACAAGATTGGTATTAAAACTCTTATTGGGAGCAACACTTAAAATTTTCATAGAATCGACGCATCAATTGTCCTTTAAATGGATTTTTTTTGTATATTTATTTTTATTATTAGCAAATCTTTAGTGTTTTTAGTCGTATCCAGTCAAGATTGGTATCAAAACTTTTGTTAAGAGCAGCACTTTCAAAGCTTCATAGCATCGAAAGACCAATTGTTCTTAAAACATAATTTTCAATCATGCAATTTCGAAAAACACAAAATTTTTGAACTCAAAAAGCGGCAACTAGCAATTTATCTAAGAACTATGGTTTCTTGGTGACAACATCTTAGAAATGACCTTAGTTAACGAATTTCTGTAACCATATTTTGTGAAAAAAAAATAGCTGAACCCTAATACACACTCTCTCTATGTATATGTGTGTGTGTGTGTGTGTGTGTGTGTATTTTGTGTCTGCAATTGGGAAAACCGAAACGAATTTAGTGTCACTTCCACTTCCGTTTTGCAAACTATCGAAAACCAAAAATCCCACAGACAGACAAAGTAAAAAGCAACATAAAGAGACTGACAAGGGAGAGTGAGAGAGTAGGGTAAAATAGAGAGAGAGAGAGAGAGAGAGAGAGAGAGAGGGAAGCATTTGCTCTTTACATGCCTGGCACGTTTTATCCTTTATTGCCGTTCGGCATTAGTACAGGGATTTTGTCAGATTAAAGCAAATAAAGAGCGTGCTTTTTGTTTTCGAGCTTGCAACTGGCAACTGACGGCTTTTTAAATCGTTCTAACGTTGTGTATGTGAGTGTGTGTGTGTGTGTATCTGTGTGTATGTTAACACTAAGCACATGACAAAGGGCATATAGTCATAGATATCAAAGCAAATGTAGTTGAACATGAAGTTTGAACATTGCAAATTGACAAACTAACAGGCATACAGTGTTACCTCCCTATGACAACTATGCCTTACAGTCACTTTATTGAATTTTATAGCTCATATATAGCAGTGTCAGGAATTTCGACAATTATGACTTTTCTATTAGTTTGTTAGACTTCAAAAGGTTTTTTGTTTTATCAAAATAATGTCAAATTTTCTCTGCATTTCATTTGATGCAATTACTTATTTGTAAACTTCCCAAATTTGAACATTCAACAGATATATATTATTTGAATCAAATTGTTTTTTATAAACCAAATGCAGTCGACTCAAAAATAATTTGATATCACATTTTAGGCAAATTATCACGGCATTTAACTTTTTATCGGTAAAAATAAGAACTAAAAATGACTTTCCGATTTTCAGTAAAAATTCCTTAATGATTCCCAAAGGTTTTCCTTACAGAATTCACTACGGAATGCGTTTAGATCTTTGCTACAAATTTCTTTAAAAAATTTGTTTGCTATCGCAATTCGTTAGCGTCTTTTATTTTGAATTTTAATTAATTTATTTTAATTTTGAATTTTACAAGTTATTATTATTTTATATTAAATATTGAGATTCTTTGGACTTAGCTATTTGAAAATTTAAAAATTATATATATGCGAATCTGTATAACGTCTAAACAAATGCTTGACACACTGTTAATCGCTTTGAACTTAAAAAGACAATTTCGCTTAAAGCCTTTGTTGTTCTATGTGTGTGTGTAAGGGAGAGAAAACAAGTGATAAAGAGAGAGAGAGAGAGAGAGAGAGTGTGTATTAACTGGTATCTGCCAGTATGTTCTCAGCTGCAAATGGCACAAAACTTTGTGGCTTTTCACTTCATTCCTTTTGTTTAGTAATTACAAAAGCAAATAGTTTCGATTGCCCTGGCAAAAGAGTAAAATAAAAAGAAATAGAAATAGAAATGCACAAAAAACAAAAAACAAAAAACCGAAAACCGAAAAACTTAAATCTCCAAATGAAAAGCTTTGCAAATATTGGCAATGTTCTTTGGGCCTTTTCAAAAGGAGACAACACTCCTCAAACTCCCCTTAAAAATATATATTCCCAGTTACAAAAAGTTGTAATATATATTTAAATAAACTTGCAACATGCTTAAATATTCATTCATTCATTCCCAACAACACTTTGAGGTTGCATAATCATAAACAATTCATGTCATGCATATCAAATAAGCTTAACAACAACTACAAAAAAAAACAACAAAGTACTTAACTCTCGCCATTGTAAATACACTGTAAATAAATTCGAGTTAGTTATTTGCAATTTGCTCCAATTAGCAATTAATTGCAAGAGCGTGCAACATAAAAAGTTGCCACAACTTAAGATTTAAATCAAAAACAAACAAAAAACAGCAAACTAAATGAAATAATAATAATTATTATTAAATGCTGGAACAACTGGCTAACGGTACATTCCTCTACAAAGTTCAAGTTTTTTGTTTAAGCAATAGTAAATAACTTATAAAAAAAAAAAACAACAACAACCAAAGACTAGTCATAATGTTGCTATGTACAAACTATTTAGTAGAAATCGTAATCAAATGAAATTAACTACAAAAAATTACACTTTACCAGTTAATATAATTCGATTAAACTCAATACTTTTACATTCGACTCTAATTTGAATGCATTTTAAATAGTTATAAAAAGAAAAGCGAGAAAAAAAACTACCATAAAGATAAACAAAAAAAACCAACTGCAATATTGTATTTTAAATATTTATTCATTAAATGCACACATTTCGCATCATAATAATAACAATTTACAATTACAATAATAATGTTAATGATAACGATAACTATAATGATAACACTAATGTTAATGTTAATGATAATTAGCAAGCATAATTAATAACTCAAAATGTCAACAGAAATTAAACAAATAGAACTGCTGCGAATTCAACTACTAAATGCAACTAAAAATGTTCCAATTTAGCTTAGCCCAACTAATTATGTGCAACAACAACAACTTGACAATTATAAATAATTATTTTCACAATAAATTCCATTAAATTGTGCAACAAACAAAACAAACAAAACAAAAAAACAAACAAGAAGTCGAGAAAAAAATACAAAACAAAACACATTGCAAAATGAATAATGAAACGAAACAAAATAAATACAAAAATGAAAATAAAAATGATATGATAATTCCTATAAATGCATTGTTTTAATTTCATTTCATTGGAAAAGCATTTAGCAAATTGCGGCAATAAATAAACCATTAACAGATTAAACAAATTCTCAACATATTCATTCTTTTTTATTATTTAATACTTTTGGTAAGTTGAAAAGCTTTATTGATGCAACTCACAGACGAATCCTTTTTATTATAAATTTTCAGATTGGATTAAAAGGTAATAGATATTTAAAATAAGAATTTAAAATGAAATTACTACCTTAAATTTTTATTTAAAAATGTAGCAAATATTTTGGCTATGTTAAAAAAATTTTACAAAATTATTTTGTTATTATTTGATCTTAATTAAGATACTTTTTATAAATTCTACTATCAAATAATAGTTTTTAGTGATAGTACTAACTCAAATTTTAATTTTAAAATGTGGCAAATATTTTTGCAACGGGAAAATAATTTTAAAAAATATTTATATTCTTAATAAAGACATTTTTTTATAATTTCCCGCTTCTGCATACAAAATTCAGCTCGATTATTCTTCAGATTGGCATGTTTTATATGGAAACTTGGCCTGTTTGAACCCGGAGCTGTCATAAACCTTATCTTGACTTTTGCGATTCCTCCATAAGCAAATGCATAAAAATGAAAAACGATTTAATTTCATTTTCATAAGCCAAAAATGCAAAGAAAAAATACAAAAATCCAAAAATCAAGAAAGATCTGAGTAAAAAGTGAAAGTTTGCGATCGCACATTGTTATAATTTTACTCAGGCAATGACAGACAGAGAGGAGAGAGAGAGAGAGAAGGGTGTAAGAGAGGAGAAGAGTGCAGCATATTTATTTAGGTTGCCCGGTCAAGATGGAATATTTATGCCATTTATGACACGAAAGTCCCTCGAAACGTGTGCCATGAATGTCTCTTTCTCTGTCTCTCTCACTCTCTGTCGCTCTTGCCACATTTTTGCATATTTGCAGCACGAAGTGAGGCACGAAAAAAGAGAGAAAAAAAAAAATCAGTTGGCCAGATAAAGCTAAGCCGAAAATAAAGCGCAGCCAACGACGTCGTAAAGGCAATCGAAAGCGAAAGATCTTGAAGACGATATGAACATATGGACACATGGACACACGGATTCTCGTCTTTCTTCTGGACCTCGGACCACTCTGTCTGTGGGTGGCAGCGGGCGGCAACCGATTTGCATATTGGAACGATTGAACCAGGTCCAAATCGACAACGGACAACCGACAACAATTGTATGTACGACAGCGCCCCAAAACACAACAACACACTCTTCGAAAGGATTGTCTGACAAAAATACAGAAAAATCCAGCAAAATAAGGAAAAAACTAGTCGGCCGGTGCTACAGTCGAGCATACTCGACTGTCGGAGACCCCGTACTTACTATGGCAAAAAAAAAAATTAAAATATATTTAGTTAACTCATATGCATATTCTATCATATTGGTTACAATGTCTCATAAAACAAAAAAGTTTTTCATACTAAGACTTGACTTTCGCCCGATCGGTCCTATGACAGCTATATGATATAGTGGTCCGATTTGAACCAACTTTGGACAGGATATATAAAACCAAGTCATATGCTTATTGTATCATTTTGGTTACAATATCTCATTAAACAAAAAAGTTTTTCATACTAAAACTTGATTTTCGACCGATTGTTCCTATGGGCGCTATATGATATAGTGGTCCGATTCAAAAAAGAAACAAACTTGACCTGCCTGCAATATAGAGGAATCTACATACGAAATTTGGTGCCACTAGCTTTTTAATTGTTCTTATAATTTGGATATGAAATTTTATTTTTCGATTTGTGGGCGATAAAGGGGGCGTGGCCGAATTTTGAAACAAACTTGATCCGCTTGCAATATAGAGGAAACTACATACCAAGTTTGGTGTCTCTATCTCTTATAGTCTCTGAGATCTAGGCGCTCATACAGACGGACAGACAGACGGACAGACGGACATTGCTATATTGACTCGGCTGTTGATGCTGTTCAAGTATTTATATACTTTATAGGGTCTGCCGCGCCACCTTCTTGTTAAAACAAACCCAATAGACCCCTGTACTTTTTTTTAGTACGGGGTCTAAAAAACTGAAAAAAGTGAGATCTGTTTTTCGTGTGGAGGCAGCGAAAATGTCATGCGGTTTTATGACTTCATTAGCGACAAGCGTCCAGGAATTTAATGGCCATTTCAGTCAGTTGTTGTTGCTGTTATTGCAGTTGCAGTTGACAAACAAATTTGTGGCACATTTTCGTGCATTTTCCAAGCGCTTGATGAGCAGCCAAACAAAACGAAAGTTAAGCAGAAAAAATAGAAAAAAAAAAAGCAAAACAAAATGCAGAAACTAATCAGAAGTTTTGGCCAAGCAATCGAAGAACCTGGTCGACATGTCACGAGCCATGGCAATCAGAGTGCTACCAGTTCATAATGATGATGATGACAATGATGATGATGATGATGATGTTGCATATGAGGTTGCCTTATAATGAAGTCGTGCATGCCACAAACGACAGATTTACTATGCTTCGATGATTAACTAAGCAACTCGCTCAACTGAAAAATAGTTGACACCTTTTTCTTTCTTTACCACGCGAATTGGTGCATATCACAAAATGAAAATAGAAATGCAACGAAAGATGCAGATAAAACAGACAAGAGTTCAGAAAAAATATAGAACATTCAATTTATGGCAATTTTAAAAAATATGTCAGAGTTCAAAAAATTTGAAAAGAGTTAAGAACAAAATATTATAAAGAAGTTAAGATAATTTCAGCAATATGTAAATAGAATATTACTAAAATTAAAGAAATTTCTAAATTTTTCAAACTAAATATTTCATTTAAATATGCTATAGCTAAATTTTACAATTTTTAAACCTTACAATATTTTTAGCAAAGAAAATATAGAATAAAGTCAAAAAACAAAATAAAAATACCATTTAATAATGGTGATTTTTTTTTATAATATAGAATAATGAAAAAAAAAAAATATATTGGAATAATTAAAATAAAATTCACTTTCAATCTCTTTGAAAATCTTGTAAATTATATTGTACTTAAAATTTAATCGTTCTTTAAGACTCATTTTAATCGAAAAGGTTAAGAAACACTCTTAAGTAAAATTATAAATAAAACAGTCTAAAAATTTTCAAAAACTCTTTTTGACTGAATGAAAATTGGTTTTTTAAGCCAAATTAAAAAGCTTTTAAATTATAATTGAATTTTTCTTGATATTTATAGACTTTTAAGAGTCATATTTTGGGGTTAATTAGATTTAGATATCTAGCACTTTAATTACTGAAAGCTTAAGCTCGATACGAGTACATTTGATTTATTGAGGCACAATTTGAGCTGTGGCAATATGTATATTTTGAGAAAACAAGACACAATGCTCGTAGATTGACGTTTACAGGCTTTCAATAACTTTCCATGGGATTCGGCAAGCCCACACTGAAAGAAAGAAAAGATACATTGTCGGATAAGAAGAGGTACAGAGAGCTCAACTGACATCGCTGACTTCTGACTTGAGGCTGACGATAATGTCGTCGTTGTTGATGCCGACAGGCGAATCATTGCCTATTCCCCATACCCATTCCCCATTCCCCATGCCATCGATTCTACGCCTCATCCCCTTGCCTGTGTTGCCACGATCGAATGCCACATGCATCATCATTATTATCATCATTGTCAGCTGCATGCAAGCGAAAAATCCAACTACTGCGCATGAATGAATCACTGAGGATCGTCATGGAACCAGGCAATGATCACGGGCACGCCGTCTAACGAGATCGCCAGAGGAGAAGAGGGAGGAGGAGACGGAGGGGGAGTGAGAGGAATGGCATCATGCAACGTCTAGCGAAAGTCGCGACAAAACTCTCATTGAGCTCCAGAGGCACAAGAGGCAAAATCCAAAGCAGGCCGTGTAGCTTCATAATGATGAATTAGGCTGCTGTCATGTCATGACAAAGGCGCTGCATCTGCATGCGATTGCCAGCACAGTGGGGCAAATATGCAAACACTTAGCTCATTTGATTTTTTGAACATTAAATTAAAGCATGTAAATTATGTAAATACTTCTATTTTGCTTTTTTAAAACAAAATATACATATAAATAAAAAAATTTATTTGTTATCAAATAAATTTAAATCAGTAATTTAAATTATATTATTTTTATAACTATTTAAAATTTAAATTAATGTTTAATTTAATTACATTTTATTATTACATTTGACCCAAGCACTACAGTGATTTTCTGTATTTAATGCGCTAATCACAATAAATAAATGCAATTAATCTAATTCATATTGGGGTCCATATGCTAAATATAAATTTTTATTTATTACCAAGATAAAATGTAAATAAATTAAAATTTGAAAATAAAAAAAATTATTTTAATTTAGTTTATTTTTTGACTTTAATTTTAAGAACATATATTCTTAAAATTAGAACTTGGTCTTATTTAAAATGTTCTTAAAATCAAGATGTGCTCTCTTAATTTAAGAATTTTAAGTTCTCGACGCATTTTTTAGAACAAAAATCTTAGTTCTGAGACGAAAATCTTGATTTTAGAACATTTTTTTTTTTATCAGTGTAGGCGAATTTATTTATCTACTATTAAAACTTCAAATTTTGTATATTTTATATCTTTTTTATTAAATTTATTTTGTATTTATATAGAAATAATCTTAGTGTGTTTCCAAATTTACTTCACATGCCGTTTGTAATGACATTTTAAATTATTGTTCGAGCTATAAATGTATTTGTAATTAATTATATTTAAACTTCATTTATTTTATTTTAGATTATATTTTTGTATTTCTCAGAAATAATTTTCCATTGTCCCTAAAATTAGCTAATTATTTATCAATGTTGTATATGTGTTTTATTATTTTTTGATTTATTTCAAAAGTCATTTGAGATAAAGTTAGTCTATTAAATTTAAAAAGTACTTAAATATTTTTGCTCACACTTTTATATCAGCTTCTGCCCACTGTGCGGCGCAGAAGCTGCGGTTGTGCTAAGTAAGTAAACACTGGCAAAATGCAATTGCAATTGCGAATATTCAAACGTAAGTAGGAAGTGCAGTTTTAAATGAGCAGCCAAAATACACAAAAAAAAAAAAAAAAAAAAAAACACAAAAATAGAAAAGGAGAAGGCAAACCCAAGAGAGATGCCTGTCTGACAAATCGTTTGCTGTTCGACTTAGCCATCGTTTACTGTCTGTTGTCTGCTGTCCGTTGTCTGGCTGGGATTGGTTTTGTCTGTTCCTAAGTGAAATTCGGTGTACAATATGCAATGGATTTCCTTCTGTTATATTTTTGTTGTTGAAGTTTTTGCTGTGGCACGTTAGACGATCCATGGTTGCATGCAAATTGTCAGAGAGAGAGAGAGAGAGAGTGTGCCTCCATTTGTGGACTGTGGTTTTGATCCGTTGGCGTTTTGCTAATTAATTGTGGCGACTTGTCGTTGGCAATTAGTTGTGGCATAAGCAGATGACATGTTGTGTCATGTGTCATGTGCTCTCGGTTGCTTGCAACAAATGAAGTTATTATCCATGCCACAGAACTTGCTGCTGCTGCTGCTTGGCCTTCTAGCTGCTCAGGTTAATTGCCAACAATAAGATTCAATCAAGCTAATGACGGAGCAGGCTGCACTAACCAACAAAACCAGCTTGCAACAGCTCCTCACTGTTGGTTTCATGTTGCATGCTCCACACAATTGCAATTTATGACTGACTTCAAGTTGCTGCAACTTGCTGCAAGTTCGGCTAAGCAGACCTTTCGGGGTCGCTTGCATAAAATGCAACCTCGTTGCAAAACTTTCTTCGAGCAGCCCCCAAATTATTGATAAACTGGAAAAGAACGCTTGAGTTCAGCTTGCGGAAGATTTGATGCTCTTTTAGATTTTATAGAACATGTAAAAGATTTTCTATAAATTATTTATAAAAAAAAAAAAAAAAATAAAAAAATGGTGATCTTACGTCAGTTTCTATTTTACAAAATATTAGCTATAACTTGCCTATATCTTTAAGCATCCTTTTTTAAAAATTAGCTTTAAATTCGACAAATACTAGCCAGTTTTGACAGTAGAAGAGTCGATAAGTTTCTCGTTTGCCGTTGTAAAATGTAGTTTTAAAAGCGTAAATAGTTTAGTTGCCATGGGGCTTCCACAGTGAACCCTCTGCCAATTGGTTCAGGGGGCAAGTTCAGGAGAAAGAGGATGAAATAAGTAGCTGGGATTACTTTATGAGCAGCGATTGAGTTGCTCAGGCGGAAATTAAATTAAGTTAGCTAAGTAGACCCAATAGTTGTTTTTTATTTAATTTTTTAATAAATATTTTATTGAACAATATTAACATCGAATAGGTGCTTTTTATTTTAGTGTCTCAGGTGTTATTACTATTTTACTAGGTGTCATTTAGGCACTTGTTAAGCTAGGCATAACATTTCTAAAGCTTTATTTATAAAATACAATTAAAAAATATTAGATATTCCAAACCATGATCAAAATGACATTTCACTTGAACTTTTTTTGGAATTCTCAAAATATCAAAGGGGGGACCCTATGATGATAAAAAAATTAAATTTTCTAAATAATTAAAATTTAAATGCAGATAGAATAAAGAGGCTAAACCATGATCAAAATGACATTCCGCTTTAAAATCGGACCAGATTTATCAGAGTTATGAATGTTTGAAGTTTGTCAAACCTTGACCTAGCAACTTTAAAAGCCATAATTTTTATCTAATTTGGCATGATTTTCTACAGAAAAAAAGCAAGATCTCAGAATCAAAATTAAAGTGTTGTTTTATGCTTATTATTTTATATATATATTCCTTGCAATTTAAGTTTTGCGTAGAAACTACTTAATCCAGGCTCTCCAGCAGTACCGTCAAAATGGTATAACATTGTTTGAGTATCTGATAAATATTGAATATAATGTAAATCTGATAAATACCAACAATAAGTAATACTTACGGACATATAACTGAAGAGATTAAAGGGCGGAAAAGGACTGGCGACCATGCTGAGTGGCAATTGTGCCCGTTGAATGACGAACATGACATCCCGCTGGACTTCCGGTTTGTAGGGTAACCATTCGTAGACCTCGTAGGCAGCGTGGGCTACTTTCTGTGAATGCTCGGTGACCATATCACCGGCAATGCACCAGTAGGATAGGTGCAAGAATGATAACACCATAAATATGACAAATCTGGCTGCCACCGAGGGTTCATGTCGGGCGACAAGGGACACGAATGTCGACAAGGAAATCATGAGAAAAGAGGCAATCATCTGCATTATCATTGGGGCATAGAAGACCCTATTGGTACGATCCACAAGACTGTAAATGGAAACCGAATGAGACATATCAATAAATAATTCTATTTGAATGATATAAAACGTATCAATATTTACAACTTTTTGGAGTGTCAAAATTTCAATCTGCATTTATTTTTTGAAAAACGTAAATCCAAACTTTTGATCGAGTTGGAGTTGATGGAAATCGATTTATTCAACTCGATAGATCGTCAAAAAAATCATCGAGTTGAAGTACTCGATAATCGATTAATTGAAAAGTTCAATTTTTTATGGAAAATGTAATAGAGTTATCAAATTAGTTCATACCTGAGAATTCTCTGATGAAATTCAACCGATCTGTAAAGTTCCCGACGAAAGAGTTCCTCGTTATTTCGACTCAGCTTGGTTAATCCTTGAAATTCCAGGCACAGAATCTTCAGATTGCAGCCGAGTTGAGTAAATATGTGAGAGGATAATAGTTCCATATACAGAATAGATATCATATTGTAGGTAAGCACTAAACATTGCCAGATATAACTGATAATGTGGGCCAATGGATGTCTCTCCGGATCGTGCCAGTTGAAAGGATGTATGCAGTGAAAAGGCAACTTATTTTTGGTCCAAACCGGCTGTGTCATGGCCAAGATTAGGAACATGGCAATGCCAATATGCCAACAAAGACCCAGAGTTGATTCAACCAGAAACATATAACGTTGTTGAGCATTTATTTCAGTTGCAGTTCGATCACATTTCAACTCTCGATGACACTTATCGATCTCATCGACAATTTCGTCCACGCTATCCGCACAAAAAAATAGATAATACCACTTAAAGATAAGGTACATGGTCTAAAAAAAATATAGAAGATAGAAATAACACTTACTAAAATTATTATATAGTATGACTTACTTTAAGGCATCAACAAAATTTTAACAATATTTTAAAAAAATTTTATAAATTTGTAATTTTTATAAATTAGAAATAAGTTTAATTTACAAACCCCAATGACCCATAAGAGATCCTGACCCAAATCGACTATATTATCCGAGGATTCCGGCAGCGCCCATAAGAGTGTACCAGAAAAAGCCGTGATATGAACCAAGATAAATATATGCCAAATGCGACGAAAAGACGAACGACGTTCGTCTTTATTTGGAAAGTTCCACAAAACTCTACTTATAAGGATGTTTAAATTTTCAATATAAATTGAGTTTTTTTTTCCTAATAGTTTTTTACATGAGCTGTAAGCGATTGTAGTAAACTGATGAGTGCTCTGGATGCTTGTGATATCGCAACACCTGCCAAAATTCAATGGCCTGTTGATAGAGGTGCCTCCAGCTCTTCTTCTTATAGTCACCCATTGAAACTGATTTGAATTTGACTGACAACGAAACATCTCAACACTTGCATTTATATGGAAGAGGTTTCAGGGTCGCATTGGTGTCAATCGATAAAGAATTAAATATTTATATTTAATTTTTATATTTATATCATAAAGCCAAGGTTAGAAAATACCAAGGTTAAAAAATACCAAGGTTAGAAAACACCAAGGTTAGTTTTTACGTTTCCATAGCAGCAGGAGCAGTGAGGAAATAGGTTTATAGTTTCTCATGTAATCATTATCTAGAGGGAGTTAAATTGGCCCTTTCGTAAGCCTAACATCTGTGGGTAATACTCAATACCTACATTATATTCAGCAGGTGTAACTGGAACCAAATCTATAATTAAATCCTGTGGCCAATAAAATGACCAAAAAAGTGTATAATGTTTTTGATAGAAAATATATAACAGGCAAAAAGAGGCGTGGCAGACCACCTAAAGTATACATATTCTTAATCAGGATCAACGGCCGAGTCAATTGATCCATGTCTGTCTGTCCGTCTGTCTGTTTGTATGAACAAAAGGATCTCGGAGACTATAAGAGGTAGAGCAACCAAATTTGGCACACAGATTTCTATATACAACAAGCTGATCAAATTTGTTTCGAATTTAAGCCACACCCCCTTCCGCCCCCGGAAATCGCAAAAGACCACCACACCCAAAGTTTTTAAGATAATACATTTTTTTATGGTAAAAAACGTTATCTATTAATATTATCTATAATATCACTAAACCGCAGCAAGATCGGACAAGTAGAACGGCAGTAATAGCTAACCAAAGTTAATAATAAAGTTATTATCTCAATACAATCACCTAAAAGTATGCAGTAGTTCTTATTAGGTAGCCATTTCTTTAAAGTACTTTAAAAATATATAAAAATAAGCCACGGGAATCCTATGGTCGGGATCTCGACTATAGCCTTTCCGACTAGTTTTAAATTGTTCTCAATTAATTTACTATGTTACGCCCTCAAAATGAGAACTACTATGGACTTTTCCAGCTGCTGTAAGACTCGATAATTGTTATGGCAATTGGCAACAACAACAATGCACATAGAAATAAATAGGAAAATAGAAAAATAATAGTGCAAGGTTCCAATTAGGCTACCAAAACACGATTTTCAGAAATGACATTTTCAATCTTGACAGAATCAATTTTAAAGCGTAAGTTTATAGTAAATTCCATGTAAGGAGTTGAAAAGTAATATTAAAATTTTCAATTTTCAATTGAAATCAAATCACGTCCCTAAAAAATAAAATTTGTAAATTAACAAAATTATACATAAATACAGAATTAATTAAAAGGCCAAATAATGATCAAAATGATATTCCGCTTTAAAATTGGCCCAGTTTTTACAATGTTATGATAGTTTGAATTTGGTCAAACTTCTGAGAAAGCAACTATGCAAGTCAAAATTTCTGTCACAAGCGATTTTTGTAAGCCAAGTTTTATTTATTATTATTGTAATCAATATTATCGGGGGTGCCACAGAAACCGAAAACAACCGAAAATCTCCCAAAAATGTATGAAGATTTTAAAGATTTTCGGTTGGTATCGTTATATAAGATTATATAAGAATATAAATCAAATAAATACAACTTAAGCCGGGGTCTTTTTTTTTCTATTTATACATATATTTCCATTTATTAGGTGTCAAATATAAATTACTTAAACCATGTTCTTTGATGGTATAATCTCAGTAATAGCTGTCTCATAGGATATTCCAAGTTTCCTGGAGGTGATGTTTGATTTCTAGGTGTCGTAATGAAAGTACTTAAACCAAAATTTTAGCCGTTACATAAAAACTATTTAAGCCAAGATCTTTAAAGGTTTTCCTTGCATTTGAAGTGTCGCTTAGAAACTACTTAATCCAGGCTCTCCAGCAGTACCGTCAAAATGGTATAACATTGTTTGAGTATCTGATAAATATTGAATATAATGTAAATCTGATAAATACCAACAATTAGTAATACTTACTGACATATAACTGAAGAGATTAAAGGGCGGAAAAGGACTGGCGACCATGCTGAGTGGCAATTGTGCCCGTTGAATGACGAACATGACATCCCGCTGGACTTCCGGTTTATAGGGTAACCATTCGTAGACCTCGTAGGCAGCGTGGGCTACTTTCTGTGAATGCTCGGTGACCATATCACCGGCAATGCACCAGTAGGATAGGTGCAAGAATGATAACACCATAAATATGACAAATCTGGCTGCCACCGAGGGTTCATGACGGGCGACAAGGGACACGAATGTCGACAAGGAAATCATGAGAAAAGAGGCAATCATCTGCATTATCATTGGGGCATAGAAGACTCTATTGGTACGATCAACAAGACTGTAAATGGAAACCGAATGAGACATATCATTTATCAATTTTTTCAATTTGATTACTATGATTGAAATCAAAATGAAACACTTAGGGCCGGCAATATGACAGTATACATTTGTTAAACAATACCGAACACCTTGACAGAGCACAAGTAAAACACGTAGATTAAGATTGTAATCATAATCATAATAAATGTAACATTTTTAAGTATATTCAACGCAAATTCAAAATTTAATATTCTCATAAAAAAATCTAATTGATTTATCAAACTTATACATACCTGATAATTCGCTGATGAAATTCAATCAATCTGTAAAGTTCCTGACGAAAGACTTGTTCGTTCTTGCGACTCAACTGGCATAAACTTTGAAGTTCCAGGCACAGGATCTTTAGATTGCAGCCGAGCTGAAGAAAGATGTGAACGCATAATGAATCTATATACAGAACACAAGTCAAATTGTAGGTGAGCACAAAACATTGCCAGATGTAAACGATAATGTAAGCCAATGGATGTTTCTCCGGATCGTGCCAGTTAAAAGGATATATGGCATGAAAGGGCAATTTTTGTTTGGTCCAAAGCGGCTGTGATAGGGCCAAACTATCGAACATGATACAGCCAATATGCCAAGCCATAAATAAAATTGATTCGAGCAGAAAGAGATAACGTTGTTGACCACGTATTTCAGTTGCAGTTCGATCACATTTCAACTCTCGATGACACTTATCGATCTCATCGACAATTTCGTCCACGCTATCCGCACAAAAGTAAAGAAAATGCCACTTGAAGGTCAAGTACAAAGTCTAGAAAAAGTATAGAAAATTTAAAAAAATATTTATTTTTTAATGAACTGTTTAATTTTTATATAGGCCCAAATAATTCAAAAAAGTTACATTGATACAAACCCCAATAATCCATAAGAGATCCTGACCCAAATCGACTATACTATCCGAGGATTCCGGCAGCGCCCATAAAAGTGTCAAACTAAAAGTCGTAATATGAAATAAAACAAAGATATGCCAAATACGACGAATGGGCGAACGACGCTCCTCCTTATTCGGAAAGTTCCCTACAATTCTACATTTAAAGATCTATTAAATAACAATATGAATTGAGTTATTTTTTATGTTTTTACATGAGCTGTAAGCGATTGTAGTAAACTGATGAGTGCTCTGGATGCTTTTGATATCGCAACACTTGCCAAAATTCATTGACCTGTTGATAGAGGTGCTTCCAGCTCTTCTTCTTATAGTCACCCATTGAAACTGATTTGAATTTGACTGACAACGAAACATCTCAACACTTGCATTTATATAAAAGAGGTTTCAAGGTCGCATTGGTATCAATCGATAGAAAGTTAAATATTTATATTCAATATTTATATTGGTTACAATTAACAGAAGGTGCAGTGAGGAAATAGGTTTATAGTTCCTCAATTAATCATTATCTAGAGGACGTTTAATAGGCACTTTCTTTAACGCTACTTCTGCGGGTAATACTCAATACCTACATTATATTCAGCTTGTGTTACTGCAACCAAATCTATAATTGAACCCTGTGGCCAGTAAAAATGGCTATAAGACTATATTATACAGCTGCCTTTGGAACCTTCGGTTGAAAATCAAATTTTGGTATAATATAACATTTTTTTTTGTGTTTTTTGAGATATCTCAATCAATCTGACAAAATATAAAACTGTGGAATGGCGAGCAAAGCGAGCACGAGGCGGAGCCCCCTTGTATTTTTTAAGTTGCTTAATAATAAGCTGTTCTTTGATATACAAATCCGATTCTGTTTTCAGTTTTATTTAAAATTAGTGTTTTACTCATAGTTTCTCCTGTTGCTTTAGTTTCACCGAAACATTTTCTAGTTTTAAGAGAAGAGATTCCTGCAACTAGTTTGGATTAAGTTTAGGTAAAAGTAATACGTTTAATAGTTTCATAAATTAATATTTATTCGTTTCCCAGTTTCTATAACTTTATCTACCTTATTTCAGCCCTGTTTTTATAATGTTTTTAAGTAATTTGCAGTTTTACGCCCTCAAAATGGGAATTACGATAAACTTTTCCAGCTGCTCTAAGACTTGATGATTGCTAAGGTAATTGGCATAACAATGCATATAGGAAAATAGGAAAATTATAGACCAAGGTTGCAATTAGGCTACTGATACGCAGTTTCTGTTGTATAAAGAAAAACCATAACACGATATTTAGCATTGGCAATATACTCGTCGATTTCCCAGTCCCATTGCCTGCTGTTTTGTGGTGCTGGTGGTGCTGATTCAGCTGGTGGTGCTGGTGGTTGTTCTGGCAGTACGTGTATTTGTGGTTCGCAGTTGCCACAAAGTTTGCACTTTTTATCGTGCGTCTTGCTTACTTTTTCCTTAACTCGCTTCCATTTATGGCAACAAAAATGCATTTTACAGTTCGTTTTTTCCAAGCGCAAATCTTTAACGGCTTGCAAAATATTGGATTGCCAAATTTGGTAGTCAACGATATGGATATGGATATGGATGGAGTCTAGAACGTCGCATTTCTGCTGACATTTGACTTTAGCTATCTGTCTTTCGACCTGCATTCGATTCAACAAATTAAAAATCAACTATGCTGTGATAATTTGAACATCACCCCCACATTGACTGACATGGGTCTTATTAATCTGGATAGCATTTAGTTGAGCCTTGTCGTGGCATATTCGTATTTGGCAAATGGACATGTCGCTGCTTGTCCATGTCGTCGCTTCATTAGGCTTGCAACAATGTTGCATCAACGAATCAACGACAACTCTGACAATTTCCATCAAATTCTGTCCAACTTGTTGTTTTTTTATGCACTTTCCAAAGGTATTATTGATATTTTTGAGAATTGTGTAACATTTGATTAAAAGATTTTATTATGTTATTCGTGTTCTATATGAACTGATCTATAACTGCAGCAATATGGCTGAAATTTGGTACAGTCACATCTGTTATTATAAAAATGTATTGTGTGTTTAATAGGATTCCATCGGATCACTTAATCATTTAGTATATAGTAGAAACGTTCTTTAAAAACATTTTTTTTATTGTAAAAAGAAAAAAATTCATAAAGAAAAATAAAGTGTATTTCAGGTGCGTCATATTTTTTTTCGTATTAACCTTTGTGGTTTTTTTTTTTGGCTAGACCAAATAATAGTCAAAGTTTTGAGATGCAAGCTTTCGCTTTGGCCTGGCCAAGAGCTGGCAGTCTGATAGCTTGGCAGCTTGGTAGATTGTAGCCAGGTTGCTTTTAGTCTGTTAGTTTGTTAGTCTGGCAACTGGCAACTGGTAACTGGCAACTGGCACAGGTAGCACTACAATTTGCGCGCTTGTCAAGTGTACGACAACATTACGCGCAATTGTTCAATGTCAATGCATTTGATGGGCATGAAATGCGTCTCCAGGCACAGTTGATGTATTGTTGTTGTTGCTGCTATTGTGTGCTATTGTGGTTGTTGTTGTTGTTGTCCTCATTCATTGTTTTTAGGCGGCTTCTTCAGCTGGCTACAATTCCCATGTGCTGACATGTTGTGTGATAACGAAGCTGCTTCTTAAGTGCGCCATTGTCGCCGACAGACAGACGGACAGACAGACAGACGGACAGACAGACAGACAGACAAAGCCAATAGCAAACAGTTCGTCAGTTAGGCAATCGGACAATTCGTCAGACAGTCAGTTATGTTGCATGTAACTTGTGGCAGCCTATGAACTCAATTAACTTTTATAACTTTTATTTACTATCATAACTTTGTCAAAATTTAACCTATTTCTTTGCGAAATGTCGAAATTATCAATATTTGAACTTTAAATTGATTCTGCATCAACATTAAATTATGTTGACTTCTCTTTGACAATTTTGTAAAATTATTAAACCGTCATAACTTGGCTGAAACTCAACCGATTTCGCTGCGGAGGTTCATTTTGTAAATTATTTGGTCTTTTAATTGATTCTGCATCAACACTTGACGTTTGAACTTACGTACTACTCCCTTGAAACGTCCCCAAATACTTCAAGCTGTCATAACTTTGTCAAAACTTAACCAATTTCCTTGCGGAACATCATTTTGACCATTATTTGGCCTCTAATTTGATTCTGCATCAAAATATTTTGCACTTAAATAATTTAATTTATTTTTCACTGTTCATTTTTTTACTTTAATTGATTTTGCATCGAAATTTAATTTTTTCACTAAACTTTATTAAATTTATTTTATTATCTTATTTATGCATCATTTTTTAAACTTTATTACAAGTATTTATGTTTTATTATTAGCTTATTTTACTTTATTATTAGCTCGAGCTATTTGAACAACGATACAATCAATCATTATGCAACTTAACTACTTGTTTAAGTGCTCTGCATTTTCCTGCAAAACGATTCGAAATGACTCAAAACAATTCACAAAAGTATTCATGATGATAGGCCAAGAAGAACTTGGCATGCCTTTAAGCCCAGTTGCAGTTGCAGTAACGCCCCAGTAAGCCAACTTTTTATTACAACTGATCATAGATCTATGATCTTATGTGTGTGTGTGTGAGTGTGTGTGTGTGTGGAGATCGACAAACATTCCCATTCCCAATGGATTTGCCTGCTTCGGGCTCTCAAGTAGCATAGAATGTTTAAAAACCGCTCATTTCAAGTGATTTTTCGGTTAATAAATGCATCAAAATGTTGAATCTAAAACATTTTTATGTCGTATAATTAATCACAATTATATACGTATTTCTATGGGCCCAAACTAAATGGCCTGGACAATGGCCAACAAAGCGAAACGACTTTGACTTTGACTTTGAATGTGAACATGGATGTGAATGTGAATGTGGATGTGGTTGTGGTTGTTGTTGTGGTTGTTGTTGTGGACTCTGGGATGCGGTTACTTGTGCTTGTGGCGCCACGGGGGGTTGCACGGGCCAAAGAGTGAGGAAGGGTGAATTTTGCCAAGCGGCGCACTAAAATTTTATGACTCTATTATGAGAGTGGCGGCCATTCAGTTTCCAGCTAAGTTCCCGCTGCATTGTCCAAGCCCTGGCTATTGTTCTAGCGGGCACTAAGAGCTGGTGAGGGGAGGGGTGTGGAGGGGTGTGGGGTAAGGGGAAGAGACTGGGTGCTGAGTCTGAAGTTGCACTTGCCTCTTTGCCTTTGCTTTGGCTCGCTGCATATGCGCAAGTGGATGCCAAAGATTTCAGCATACAGATTATGCAAGCAACACACACACACACACACACACACACACTCACACACACACACACACTCACACACACAGAGCTTGCCTTTGGACCGCCGTAATTTATAACTGAGCTAAAATAGCCGAGAAAAAAGCTTTGCGGCAACACACAAAAAATAATGCACACAAATTTGCGTTGAACTCAAGAGTTGACTCTACGTTGCTGCCCCTTGACTAACATGTGCCCCCCTCCTTCCACCTCTTCCTCCCCTCCCCCTCTTGATGCCCCCTTTTGACCAAGTGTCTCTGGCTGCCACGCCTCAACTCCTGCGCCATGCAACAATAAACTGCATTCCTTGGATATTAATCACAGCAGCGCCACGCTTATGAAAAACTCAACTCGACTCGACTCTAGAATCTCCATTCTTATCTCTCTCCATTCCTCCTATATTTCTCTCTCTCTCTCTTTCACTTCATAATCTTAGCCATTTCCAGCTTCTCTCCGTTCTGTGTTCTATTGAAATTGCGCAATCACAAAACGCAGTTACAGTTTCCGAATGCGACAGTGTAACAAATATTTATTTTAACCATAAAAGAAATATTTTTACTGATTCTTAAGTTATAAAACTTTAAATATCGAAATTAACTGGTTGGTATGGAAAAAATGGACAGTGATGGAAAAAAATCGAAATTTTTAAATAAATAATATTTTGATGCAGAATGATTTAAGAGGCCAAAACATGATCAAAATGGTATTCCGCATGGAAATCGGTTGAGTTTTGACAAAGTTATGGTAGATTGAAGTTTTTGAAAAAGTGTCAAGGGGTTAGTATAGAAAAAATGGACAATGATGGAAAAAAATCGAATTTTTTAAATAAATAATATTTTGATGCAGAATCAAATAAGAGGCCAAATAATGATCAAAATGGTATTCCACATGAAAATCGGTTGAGTTTTGGCAAAGTTATGGTAGATTGAAGTTTTTGAAAAAGTATAAAGGGGTAGGTATGGAAAAAATGGACAATGATGGAAAAAAAATCGAAATTTTTAAATAAATAATATTTTGATGCAGAATGAATTAAGAGGCCAAAACATGATCAAAATGGTATTCCGCATGGAAATCGGTTGAGTTTTGACAAAGTTGTGGTAGATTGAAGTTTTTGAAAAAGTGTCAAGGGGTAGGTATGGAAAAAATGGACAGTGATGGAAAAAATTAAAAATTTTTAAATAAATAATATTTTGATGCAAAATGAATTTAGAGACCTGGTAGACCATTTATTCTTAAACAAAGAAAAAATTCATAAGCTTATGCTTTAAATATTTTCTTTATGAAATAATTAGCTTGTGAATATTTTTTGTATTAAAACTATTTTGTAGTTATTGTAGCTGTTGCCAATTAATTGATATTTTTCCTATTTTTTTTTTGCAGAATTTTGAATTTTGAATCGTTTATGTTTCATAACATTTAATAATTTAATTTTATTAGTAATAGCTTAAAATTTTTTTAATACTGGCGTTCTTTAATCTTTGAAATATAATTTTTTCTAAACTCATCAAAGCCTTGAAACAACTGTCGAATATTTTTAATTATTTGAGCTTATAATTCTTTTACTTAATAACTTTATGTATAAATTAAGTTATTAATTTCAAATTAAAATTTTATATATATAAAGTTTTAATACTTGCTTTGTCAGCTGCTTTTTGTTGACTTTCAATAAATAAATAAATAAAAATGTTGGAGCAATTAAATTTTTAGATATAAATACCTCAGCATTTTATTCTCTTTAGTTTTTAAGCTTAAAATTAAATTAAATCTAGCAAATTTTTAAAATTAAATATATATTTTTCTAATATCAACTACTGCATTTAATCGAGCTTATTAAATTCCTTAATTTAAATTATTCTTTTTTTTTCCAACTTTATTAACTTGGTCAAGATAATATCCAAGTGCACAATTGCTTTTACTTATATGTGTACATTGTACAGGGTATCAGTTGAGCTGATAAAACACATGCTGTACCAGGACTGCAATCTGGAATATTTATTAACAATATTGGCAACTTGTTGTTGTTGTTATTGTTGTTGTTGGTATTGCTGTTGTTGTTATTGATTCGAGTGGCGTTGGCCGCTAAGCAAATGCAGCTCGCGTTCGATCGATTGATAATGACAACAATAACAACAACAAGGAAGAACAACAACAACGACAACAACGACAGCGACAACAAACACTCGCTAGAGGCAAACACAACAACAGGCGAGACATGCAAAATTAAAGGCCAGTTCCAGTTCCTGAACAGCCGCAAAACCCGAAACACACAATTAATATTTATGACCTTGCCTAGCTGATATATTTACCTGGGCGCACACAGGTAAATGCCTCGATTTATCATAGTCATAGTCATCGTCATAGTCAGAGCCAAGCTATGAATTGGTATGAGTATGGGTATGAATATATGTCTGTGTTTGAGTCTCAGTCTCAGCCAATGTCTTTGGTTAGACTTAGATTCAGCCACAGGGATAATAGAACTGTTAACATGAAAATAAAATTCAAATCAAATGCATGCTATCTCCGGATAACTCATACGAATTCCAAATACCTTTCGTACAAATTACAAAAAAATTGAATAAAACTTAAAGAAGATACTAAGGAATTATAAATTATAAATTAGAAAATTCAACAAAGAAAAATATTCAGTTTACAATCATTAGGAAATATTCAAACAGTAGTAGTAAAAAATTCAAAAGCCGAAATAAAAAATATTTTATGAAACAGAATGGTCCATATAATTTAATTCTAGATCCTTCTTGACTCCAGCATTTTTTATATGAATAGTTCGACAAAAGGTTTTGTCTATTATTTCTAATCTTAAGCAAAAATATAAAGCAGTGGTAGCAAAAATTTCAAAAGATCAAAAATATTTTATTCATTTATTGTAAATATATTTAAAAAATATGTGATTTATTTGTATTAAATTTTTATTAATTTTGACTTTTACTAATATTTTTTTAAACACATATTTTCTTTTAATATTATTACTTATTTTGGCTTCCAACTTTTCATTTTTATATTAAATGCTTTCGAGTTTTTTTCTGAAAAATTTGTTTTTTGAAAAATGTTGGTGTACTTAGTATTATTTTTATACTATTTTTTTTTTAATACACAGTAAAACATTGGTAGCAAAATTTCAAAGATCAAAATCAAAAATATTTTATACATTTATTTATTATTTATTTATTTATTTATTACTTTATTTCTTGCAATTTTTTAGCTCTAATTTAGTCATCCTTATAATTCGAATTTCTTTCTTATTCGAATATCCTTCTTATTCGAATTATCTATAGTTGTCTCGGTTCCCAATGCAACAGACCTATTTTTTTGTTCCCAAAATAATGCCTAAAACATTCCTTAAGTTTTTCTCGCTTATAATATATGCAAATTTAACTAATTAGCTGCCCAAAAACAAAAGCCAACTGCAGAAAAACTCAACTCAACTGAAGCTCATGTCAGGTGCACAATGGCTCAAGTGGCAGAGAGAGAGAGAGAAGGAGATGGAGAGGGAAAGTGAGAGAGAGAGAGGGAGAGAGAGAGAGAAGCCCTTTGACTACCTTGCTGGGTGGCTAATTAAGTCAACTCCCGTGGCAGCAACAACAACAGCTACAACAGCCACAACAACTATAACAACAACAACAACAAGTGCATGCATATTTTAGCATGAAAATATTCATAATTAAAGTGCGTGAGTCTCGACACAAGGGTGGCTCTACACCTGTGTGTGTGTGTGTGTATATTATTGTAATAGCATAATTAATTTATTAATTAGTTTTGTTTTCTTTACTTTTTTTTGTTGTTGTATTACTTCGCACTCACTGAAGCATGAACACAGCGGGAGAATGCGAGTAATTGAAGCTGCCCACGCACAAAAACTCGAAAATACACCCCATTCCAATCCAATAAGAAACCCTAACTATAAACCAGACACAGCAACAGTTACAGATACAGATACATATACAGATACATATACAGAGAGCCAAAAGCTGGCAGACTGTTGAGACAGGTTCAAGGTGGAAACAGTAGCGACAACAATTAAATGGTTTTTTGGTCAGGTTTAACTAAACAAACGAGTTAACAGAAAGACAGGCAGACCGATGATTTGATACACTATATTTAATTTTAGACGTATTGTTTCTATGACAGCTAGATAGAATAGTGAAACTATTGAAGTCAGTATTTAGTCAGGATATATAAGAACAATTCCAAAGGATTAATCCATAGTTAGGATTGATTTTCCAGAAATTGTTTCTCTGACAGCTCGATGATATTTTAGTCCTATATAAACCAGATTTGGGAGAAATTTTTTAAAACTATACCACGTATAAGTTTTGAGAGTTTGATTTCAAAAATCAACATAGAATATAGTATTAAAACTATAATTGACCGATCGTTCCTATATCATGTAGATGAATTAGTAGATGTATACGACAGGTCTTGCAGGTCGAATTTTCCAAAACGCCGCGATGAAATTATCTTAAGTTTATTGTGGCCAAGTTTCAAAATCGCATGTCAAGTCGTTTGGCCTGTGCAATGCTAAGTCAGTTGGACAAAGAACTTTATCTATATAGATTTACGGGTTTTGTCATATCACCTTCAATGCGTTACACATTTTATGAAAAAATTAGAATACCTTTTTGCAAGTGCATAGCAACCATTCACCATCAGCTTCAACTCCATTCAATGGCAATTATCAAGACCGAAAAAGCGCCAAACAGATTTTTGTATGCAAGTTGCGAGTTGCAAGTTGCGAGTTGAGAGTTGCAAGTTGCAATTTGCGGCGCTTTTCATTGTCGGCTATGCGAGCAATGCGACGACCTCCATCGTTGTCGTTGTCATTCTTTTGGCTGCTACTGTAGTTATTGTTGTTGTGGTTGTTGTTGTTAGTCTCAGACAATTGCAAAATTGTCGCCAGCTTCGGAGCTGAACCTCAACCTGAAGCTAAAGCTGAACTCCAAGCAAGCCGGTCTTCATAGGCAGGCATACCTGTCGCGCATACTCCAAATCGTTTAGCAATTGACTGACGATTGTTTTTCGTTTTCTTTTTCTTTTTTGTTTTTTTTTTTTGTGGATTTTTTATTTTTATTTTTCTGTTTTTGGTTTTTAAAGCGAGAACTTCGGCTCACAAAAGGCCAATCGACTTGTCCGCTTTGCGTCTTCTCAGGGCCAAGTTTGTTGGCCAGGCTCAAGCTCATTGTCATCTGCGTTTGGCTGCCAGACGCGCCTAAATGGCCAACTCTTTGGCTCTTTGCCAATTTACGTAGATCGTGAAGTGCTTCAGACTACGCAAAACTATTAAAGTCTTTAGTAATTGCAATTCCAAAGTCTTCCCACTCATGAGCTCATGTAAACTTGGCCAAAACTTTGACAATTTTCATGTGGTAAAATGTTTTGACCTTGGTTTTAGTTATGTTGAGCTTAATTTCACTAAAGTAGACTTTTTTGAAGAAACAAGAGGAAAAGTCAGGGGAAACATGGCCAGTAAAAGAAAACATTTTTTGATGCTGAACAAGATTAGAGGCCAAATAATGATAAAATTGACAAAGCTTTGACAAAGTTATGACGTTTAGAAGATTTTGAAAAAATGTCAAAGAAAAGAAAGAAAAATGGACAGTGAAAGAAAAAATGAAATTTTTTAAGTGAAAAATATTTTGATGCAGAATAAATTGAGGAGGCAAATAATGATAAAAATGGTATTCCGCATGAAAATCGGTTCAGTTATGGCAAAGTTATGACAGTTTAAAGTTTTTGAAAAAGTATAAAGGGGTAGGTATGGAAAAAATGGACAGTGATGGAAAAAGTCGAAATTTTTAAATAAATAATATTTTGATGCAGAATGAATTTAGAGGCCAAATAATGATCAAAATGGTATTCCGCATGAAAATCGGTGCAGTTATGGCAAAGTTATGACAGTTTGAAGTTTTTGAAAAACTGTAAAGGGGTTGTTGGTATGGAAACAATGGACAGTGATGGAAAAAAATCGAAATTTTTAAATAAATAATATTTTGATGCAGAATGAATTTAGAGGCCAAATAATGATCAAAATGATATTCCGCATGAAAATCGGTTCAGTTATGGCAAAGTTATGACAGTTTGAAGTTTTGGAAAAAGTGTCAAGGGTTAGGTATGGAAAAAATTTACAATGATGGAAAAAAATCGAAATTTTTAAATAAATAATATTTTGATGCAGAATGAATTTAGAGGCAAAATAATGATCAAAATGGTATTCCGCATGGAAATCGGTTGAGATTTGACAAAGTTATGGTAGATTGAAGTTGTAGATAAAGTGTCTAGCTAATTCGACACCAAGCTTGGTTTTCGAATTTCCAAAATAAATTTGAAGAATCAAAGAATTTTGGAGTGTTATTAATGTTCTCTCACATTATTAGCTATCTAAGAAATGTTGATCAAATGTTTGGCATATACTCGTAGTGCCCTCTAAGCATTCGCCTGTGGCAGTTGCCAAGTTGCCAGGTTGCACAGTTGCAATGTTGCATGTGGCTAAACATGCAGCGCGATAATCTTGTGGCAAGTGCCCCTCATACCGATGGCGATTTCATTCAGTTGAGCAATTTTCTGTTTGCTTTGCAGATCATGGAATCTGAGGAATTGAGACAATTATTTGCACATCGTGTATGTGGAGACAAGTTGAAGTTGCACAAAAGTCGCAGAACTCCACACATGCCACATGCGTGAGATGCTGCATCAAAAAATTTGTGAAATTCATTAAATAAAAGTCGTGAAGAGTCGGCAAAGAATCGGCGTAGAATCGACCAAGTAGCTTCAAACTGGCTGCGCGTAGAATTGCCTGCTGAAATATTTGACAAAACGCCACTTGCGAGACGCCGCCGAAGACGTCGTCAACCATTTTTGGCTGCCACACGGATCGCACACAAAATGCGGTAGGTACACTTAAAAAAAATACTCTTTAGTTCTTGCTCGAATGTTATGGTTGTGTATATTAAGATATTAAATATAAACGAGATGGAGCGAAAGAGTATGAGGGAAGGATAATTAAGCAATATGATAGATATTTCTTTAATTTTAAGAAAGTCTTTAAAATATTGAATATGTCCTATATATAACACCTTCCGATTCAAATCTTACATTCTATAAAATATTTTTGAATATTTCTACACTAATAAAAACCACTTGATACTCAAATCAATTTTTAGATGAATATTCTGAATTTAAAAATAAATTTAAACCTTGATTTTTGGTCACTTTTTTTAATAAATGTGTAGAGAATTAAAAGTTCTTAAAACTAGAGCAATATTTATATTCTTAGAGCACTTTATACGTATTTTTTTTTGTTTGTTTTATATTGTTTATTATCTATCATTTTTATTATTATTTATTTTTATTACTATTTTCTATATTCTGAATTTAAAAATTAATCGAAATCTTAATTTTGCTTACTTTTTCTAATAAATGTGTGGAGAATTCAAAGTTTTTAAAACTAGAGCAATATTTTAATTCATAGAGCACCTTGTATGTATATTTTGTTGTTATTGTTTTTTTTATTTATCATGTTTATTATTATTTATTATTATTATTATTTATTATTATTATTATTTTCTATATTCTGAATATAAAAATTAAATGAAATCTTGACTTTTGGTCACTTTTTCTAATAAATGTGTAGAGAATTAGAAGTTCTTAAAACTAGAGAAATATTTTAATTCTTAGAGCACTTATTATGTATTTATTATTTTTTTATTATATATGGTTTATAATTTATCATATTCTATATTCTGAATATAAAAATTAATTTAAATCTTAATTTTTGGTCACTTTTTTTTAATAAGAATAAGAAGTTAATAAAACTGGAGAAACATTTAAATTCTTATAGCACTTTTTATGTATTTCTTGTTTAATTTGTTAATTATTTATTCTACTTTTGATTCTTTAATTTTAAATATATTTAATTGTAGCAAACGATAAGTTTTTTGAGTGTAGTTTATTTCTGGCCACAAAAACCAGGGGCAAGTTCAAGAACGTTGCTACCTAAATACAAACACGACAGGAGGTTAGTATAACTCTCATAAACTAAATCGATTCAGTTTTTGTTGCTCTTTATTGCGTTTGTTTCTGAATTTTAGCCAAGTTAGTTAGATTTCAGCCGTTGGTAACGCCCTTTTCGTGTCGCTTTCTAGGCGAATTGCTAATTGAATTTTCGTATTTCGTATTAGTTTTGGCCTTGAGACGGAAGTTGGCCAACACACACACACAGGTACACGTATTAGACACGTTGCATGTTTATGCAAATCGTCAACAACGCCGTCGTCTGTGCCTTGCAGCTTCGTGTGGCAAGGCGCGAAATCAGGCGCTTAGCTAACGCCTTGCAATTAGCCAAAAGGTCGAACAAATGCCATATTAAAGTACTGGTCAAAACACATTGTTGCCCCCAGGCTGTGTGTGTGGCAGCAACAGCTGCAAGTCTCGTGCCACATTTTGGCATCAGACTCGTATAAAAAAGTTTGGCATGTGGCAAATCTAAAATGCAAACGCTTGTCAGTCGGGTCAAGACTCTTAACGCATTGCCAATATAAGTATCAAATTACAAAATGGCTAAAATATTGGCAATACTCGTATGTGCAACATGTCCAGGGACGAGTTGCAACTGCCACATTTACTTCTGCTGCATTTCCTGGCAATGGCAACTTGTTAGTGCCACAGCAACTGTTGTTGTTGTTGTTGTAGTTGTTGTTATTGTTGTTGTTGGCTTCGCAAAATTCATGCGCATGTTTGTGCTTCATTTTTGGACATTTTCACTGGCATTTATGCGAACGGTAGCCTCTGAAAAGTAACTGAAACAGATCCGAAACCCACAAACACAAAACCCCAATGTCCAATGCATAGATATGCACTCACTCACAGATACATAAACAACGGGTTAGCACACTCTACTAGCGATTGATTGACCTCAAGATACCCTATGAACAGCTAGAAAGTAGCACAACATTATTATAAAAATCTCTGATTATCATAAAATTTATTTTCAGCATTATTTTACTTATAGTTCTTAATAAAACATATAAAAAGTGAATAAAATGGTTACAAATTTAATCAAATTTTTAAAATTTTTAGACTTAAATTTATAAAATTGCGAACAATTCACTTTAGGTAAATTTTTTTGGGAAATTTTCTAAAGCTAAGGGTGAAAATTAAATTGCTTAAAGCGACTTTACGGTAGAATTTCTTCGGGTATATACTTTCGGCAGAGCTTCTATATACATATGCATATATAACGATTATATAGGAAATATTAAAAGTATTTTTCGATTTATTTAAATATTTAATAAAAGCATTTATAGCGATCTTAACTTTTTTTTCCTCCCTCCAATACTTGTAGTCTTATGAACAAAGCGGCCATAAAATTTTAAAATCTGAAATATCAAAATATTTTGATTCAACATTTGTGGGTCGAATCTAGGATCAATTATTTACAAAATCTATTTTTACATTCCCAAAGAAAAATGTATTTCTTTAACTTTTACAATTATATTATTAAAAAGATTTGTAATTCTTAAAAAAAAAAAGATCAGATAATGATTTTAATAAAAAAAAAAAAACTTTATAGAACCCTGTACTTTTTTGTAAGCACTGGGTCTAATAATATACTATTTTTAATTTCAAAAAAGCATTTCATGTCCGTAATACAATCAATTTAAAATAAAGCATAAATAGAAAATCTAAAAAGGTATGAAATGTATGCAAACATTTTTTTCCAAACCGTAAACTTGTTGATATGTATTTATTTAGAAGATACTTTTATTCCAATTGTAACAAATATGAATATAATGATAATATATGTATACATATAATATATATGATATGTATTCATCCAGAAGAAACTTTTCTTTCAATTGTAACAAATACAGGATATAAGCTTATATATGTTTACATGGATATCTACTTTTATACATACTCATACTAATACTCATATCTAGCATATATCTCCATATAGAATAAACGCATTCGCTATTTTCCTGTTTGTTTATTTGCCTGCTTTGTGTCGTTTGTTTGTTCGTTTGCTTGTTTGTTTGTTTGCGTACGTTTACGTGTATCTCGCACATCGTTTTCAAAAATCGAAATTGAAATATGAGACCCCAGTCGAAATATATACTCATACATGTATACTCATGCATGTATATGTGCAATATGTGTGTTAGCCAAGGGAAGAGATGATATCGCATACCTGTGCATTTATTTGTTGTTGGCATTTGTTGCTTGTCTCATTGTTTATGCGACAAATTTTGTTTTGTTTTTCCTCGCTCTTTCTAAAATACCTACAGATGCAGATGTAAAGCCAGGATATTGGAAAAATTGGGATAAATGAATAAATTCTAATAAATAAACATTTGAAAATTGCAATGTTTAACTTGAAGCCATAAATAAAATGCACAAATTATTGATATTTGTATAATTTTTGTAGATTTATTTCATGTATATTGGAAATAATAGCAATTAGACCATCTAGATATAGCTTATGGGCACACTGTGGTACTTTCAGTGGTGCTTTCAGTGGTACTTTCAGTGGTGTTTTCAGTGGTACTTTCAGTGGTGTTTTCAGTGGTGCTTTCAGTGGTGCTATCAGTGGTGCTTTCAGTGCTGCTTTCAGTGGTGCTATCTGCGGCTGTAGATGAACTTTCTATAGTGGAGGAAGGGGAACTTTCTGTAGTGCTATCCGTAGTCGAAGAAGATGAAATTTCTGTAGTATTATCTGTAGTGGAGGAAGGGGAACTTTCTGTAGTGCTATCCGTAGTCGAAGAAGCTGAAATTTCTGTAGTACTATCCGTTGTCGATGAATGGGAACTTTCTGTAGTGCTATCCGTAGTCGAAGAAGATGAAATTTCTGTAGTACTATCCGTTGTTGATGATTGGGAACTTTCTGTAGTGCTATCCGTAGTCGAAGAAGATGAAATTTCTGTAGTACTATCTGTAGTGGAAAACGAAGAACTTTCTGTAGTAATTTCTACAGTCGAGGAAGAGGAACTTTCTGTAGTGCCATCAGCTGCAGTGGAAGAAGCGGAACTTTCTGTAGTGCTCTCGGAATCTGAGCTATTTTCTGTAGACTCTACAATTAAAGAAATGTTGTCTTACAAATGATTAAATAAAGAGCTTATGTGATTTACCTTCAGTTGGTGCTGCTGTCGTTGTTATTGGTTCTTGTGGTGAAGGTGGTGCGGGTGGTGCGGGTGGTGCGGGTTTCCAAAACGAACCAAATATATTGAATATAATTGGCTTGTACATGCTAATACTTTGATTGATATTGAATACATTTTTGGGACCATTAGTACCGTCAGCTCTCGGAAAACCCACAGCATTTGATTGCTTATCAAGCACACATTTCTGTTCTGGACCACTAAACAAAAATCCCTCATTGCAAGAACTTCTTAGCTTGCCCAAAAGTCCCAGGCACAAATAATATGATTGAGGATTCTCCGAGTCGACAGCTCTGTAGCCAAACTTTTGATCTGTGCAGATATCCAGGCCATGGGAAAGGACCACAGTCAAGAGACCAATCCAAAGGATATTTGCTGAAAATTAAGTTTTGGATATGATTCATATTAATGTTCAGAGAAGTGAAAAATGACATGAACTTACCCACTTGCATTTTGAAAGTTCTTTGTATTGTTGCAGCCTGATTTTTCTATATTTATAGCTCAACTTGTAAACAATTAACTGAAAGCCCTTGTCTCAAATGGCAGAGATAACAACAGTTTTGTGATAAACAAATTCATTTAGTCAAATGTAAAATGTATGACAAATGAAATGCTGTAACATGCTTTAGTTCTAGTTACTTCTAAATTGTACAGTGTACATTGTAAACAAATGTTTTCAGATGTAACATATTGTAGATACACTTACAGTAGGAAAGTTGTCACGAAATATGTATTGCATTTTAAAAACCGTGATTTTAAATGTAAGAACTAGTTCTATTTTGCGCAGATATAATGTATAAAAAGAACAATAAAATCGAATCTCTATTAGATATGTTCTAAAAATTTCTAACAACACAAAGAAAACACGAATAAAATAAAAAAAATTAAATACATTTAAAGCTAAAATTTAAGCAACTTAAAATCATAGATTATATTAATAAAAATGTGTCTATAAAAAATTTGTGATTAATTTATGTGTTGTAAAAATATGCAAATAATAAATAATTTTGTGGAAAACTAAAATTCTTTAATGGTGCTGATTAAGCCAATAGTTTGGTGACTCTGAAAATTGTCCAAAAAAATTAAATCTATGACACATAAAAAAAAACTAATATTTAACATTTGTTGTCAAAACCAAGAATTTATTTTTTATTTAAAAAAACACTTTTACACACTAAAGTTCTACTTTATCTGCGTTTTCAACATTGTATAGGGAACTTCAACGTAGATCATATCTGATCACAGCAGGCAGCTTTTCCAGCTAGATAGTTAAATTAATTTAAATATCGTGCTGTGTAAATGTAATCTCATAACATTTTTATACTTTTATAAATGCATCATTACAACCAAATTTTATTGGCAATCAAACAATGGCCACAAAACTGGCCACTTGACGTGGGCAGAGCCCGAGGGAACCGCATATATATAGTACCATATACATTACTGATTTATGACACTCTGAGACGATTCATTAAAAAATGGGAAAAAAAAATGGGGGAATAAAAAGTCAAAATTCTTTGGATAAAACATTGATTTTATTTGATTTTAATAGCGCCGCGTTCTCTGACCGAAATACGTGATCAACTATAAATCGGTTATAAAATCTTACAAACTGATAGGGCGGACAAAAAGAACCGCTAACGCCAGGGCTTAAAACCAGCATCAGCTGTGAGTTAAAGTCAGAGTTAAAGTTCCCAGTTAGCTCATAAATTTGTACAATTAAAAGTGATGCTGAGTTTTTACAGTTCATATCAGATAGAACGTAGCTATGGGAAATTTATGCGCTGCGTTGGAAAAAATAAATCAGAAAATGTTCAAAAATCAAAGTTAAACGTTTTTGCTTTTGGAAAGACTGAAAAGACTTGGCCATAAACCTTGTTGGCTCGTAAAAATGCAAGTGTTAGACAGGTGAAGCTCGGCTCGAAGTCGTGTCTCCAGTTTTCTGTTTTTTTTTTATTATTTTTTTGTAGATTTCCAACCCCCCATTGAGTTGTCTTAAATGCCACACATGGTATTTAAATTTATATTTATATTTTGTTTAATAAATCAAAACACTATTTATTCATTTTGAAATTTTAATTAGCTAGACAGCCACACCCCGTTTTTATTTTCCACCTATTTCTCCAGATTTCCCCCCTCAACCCAGTGACAAGTTCGTAATAAAATAATTAGACCGCACGCAGCGCTGCCAACGCAACGGAATTGGGAATTGGGAATTGAGAATGGGCAATCGAACTGGAAATGCAGCACCGATAAGCCCATTAAATCGTGACATTCCTCATGGCTCAATCGTAAATCATATTATACGAAGTACGCCCCATAACCGGCCATAGATCAAACTGACTCGATAGTTCAATTCCTCGATTGTTCGAGTGCGTGTTCGATTTTTAACGACCCCAACGACGTGTGCCGCATTTGAATGCAATCGACGTCTTGAGGTTGCAGTTGAGGTTGCAACTAAAAACCATGCATAATTATGGAGATGTATAGGGTATATTGCTTGCCTAAAAGCGTTTGTAACACGTGTGAATTTCATTGAAACAAAAATCTATAATAAATAGGGGGAAAAAAGTATTTTTTTTTACAACATGAATTAAATTGGAATTCAGTATGAATTTAGGAGCCAACCCAAAATAAAAATGGCA
Organism: Drosophila innubila; assembly: GCF_004354385.1. Classification (NCBI taxonomy): domain Eukaryota; kingdom Metazoa; phylum Arthropoda; class Insecta; order Diptera; family Drosophilidae; genus Drosophila; species Drosophila innubila. Next base: position 3,316,645 of record NW_022995376.1, read on the forward strand.
TTCCGCTTGCAAATTAGTTCAGTTTTGACAAAGTTATGAAAGTTTGAAGTTGGTCGAAACTCTGACCTTGCAACTCTACAAGTCAAAATTTATGTTCATTTTCCCATGATTTTCTACAAAAAAATTAAAGGTCTCAGAATCAAGTTTAAAGTGTTGTTTTATACTAATTACGATATAAGGAGTTGATTAAAAGTGAAAACTTGAGATTTAAAATTTTGAATTTTCAAAATTTTAAAGGGGGGACCCTTAGCATCGAACACATGATTTAGAGGAAAATATTTTTTTTTACAAAATGAATTAAGTTTGAATGCAGATTGAATTGAGGGGCCAAACCAAAATGAAAATGACATTCCGCTAAAAAATCGGTTTAGTTTTGACAAAGTTATGATTTAGAGAAAAATATTTTTTTTTACAAAATGAATTAAGTTTGAATGCAGAATGAATCAAGTGGCCAAGCCATGATCAAAATGAGTTTTGACTTGAAAATGTGACAAGCTTTGCCAGAGTTATGAATGTTCAAAGTTTGTTGCAACCTTCGATCTAACAATTTTACAAGTCAAAATTGTTGTCCAAATAGGCAAGATTTTTTTACTTTAAAATTAATATTTAAACATATTATATAATATTAATATTTTCAGACTGAGATTTTTATTAAAATATTTAAAGGGTATTTTTATTATTCTTTACATTTTTCTCTCTTTCCCTGTCTGCTAGCTCAACATCTTTCCAATTCATTGACAGTGTAGGGTTAAAAATTACTTGTAGTTCTATGAAGTTGCCTCGTTAAGTATCTAATAATCTAACAATTTCGGGACTGTCTCTTTTTCTTCTCTGACTCTCACGCACTTATCCAAAAAAGTATCTTGCATGCCCAATTTCAAGTGTCACATCGCAGACATCGTTGGCTGATGGCTAATGTTATCCACTTGACAGCTAACAACCACACGATAAATCGACGGAATATTACCCCCGATATCCCCGCTCTTCACACTGCTCGAACAATGCGATACAAGTGAAGTGTGGAGGATTAATTTTTTTTTTTTAGGGAAAAAAAGAGAATAAATAAACACGATGCGCATTAAGATCAAATTACGTGATAACCGAGCAAATGTTGATAGAGGCAAAAGGCGTGTCTGGAAATCGAAATCGCTATTGAAATCGGAATGTGGTGGCAATGTTGTCAATGACATCAAGTGGGAGTAGGGGTATTCCCCTTCCTATTTTGGGAACAAACAAATTGTATGCGTAGGAACAGATCAACACCCAAAAAAAAAAGAGTAATAAAAAAAGAAATGCAACAAAGCAGTGAAAAATGATTATTAGTAATGTCAAGAGCAAGGGGGGAAAGGGAAAGAGGGAGTGAGTTGCTGTTGAGATTTAAGCGAGATCAAGAGGCCAAATATGAGGCTGGGGCAATGAAAAATAACGAGCTAGGCTAAAATATAACTAAGCATCAAATCGAAATGGCAAACCGTTAATAAAAATGCAGCAGCAGCGGCAGCAATTGCTGTTAGAGTACGAGTTGCCGTTGTGTCGACACCAGCAACATATGGCCAGGGATATGTGAGAATGTTGCCGATTGAAATCAAACGCCCACTGAAAGTCGAGCTGAAAGTCAACTTTTGTAGCATCAACTGGTCATGGTCATGGTTAGTCGCTTGGCCTGCTGCAATTTGCATAAAACCCCTCACCAACTGACAATTGACAACAGCAACAGCAGCAGCAACAGCAGCAACTGTTGCCTGCGCATGCGCAGCGAAATTGTCAATTCGGCAACATGTTGTGGCAACTGAGAACTGAGAGTGGTGCAATGGTCAAGTGCAGAAACAGGTTGCCACGCGGTGGCAGCCACTTCCTTGTGCCTTGTTGCCAGTGTTGCCAGTGTTAGATTTTCAAGTGCAGATTGCTTGTGTTGCTGTTGTTGTTGTTGTGGCTGCGACGTTGAAATTTGTAGCAGGCAGCAATCACACACACACACACACACACACACCTAGAACTGTCGCAGCAAAAACGTTCAGAGTTTGGGGGTAATTGTTGCCAACGCCAACGTGCTCTGTCCTGGCAACATGTTGCTGCCGCAGCTGTTGCAACTGTTGCTGCTGTTTGTTTTGTCGATTGCTTGATAGGCAGAGACTGATGATGACCATCAGAATGATGCATTTGTACACCCATGAGTTTTGACGTGAAATCTGCAGTCGTCGCCTGTCCGCAACTTTGGCATAAATTTTCGTATGTCTTGCTGTTGCTGTTGCTGCTGCTGTTGCTGCATTTCCCACAGCCAGCCAAACAAAACACAACAGCAACATCTCGACTCCTAGCGCCAAGATTAATGCGCAACTCAATTGAATACACACAGAGAAAAATACACTTTAATTTCACTACCAAAAAAAAACATATAGTATAGTAGTGTAGTATTAATCAAAATTTTTTTTTTTAATTTTTCATCATTTTAATTTAAGTTTTAAAAATATGACATAATTAATTTATTTGCCAATTTTAAAATTCCTTTCTTATTTTAATTTAATTTTAAAACAATATTTTGTTGTTGAAAAATACACTTTAATTTTACTAGCAGAGAAATCATTTATTGTAGTATTGTAGAATTACTCTATAATTTTTTAAAATTTTTTCATCATTTTGATTTAAGATCTAAAAATATTACAAATATAATTTATTTGCAATTTTTAAAGTTCCTTTATTATTTTAATTTAATTTCAAAACAATATTGTGTAGTTGAAAAATACACTTTAATTTTAGTAGAGAAATCATATATTATAGAAAAGTAGAATTACTCTACAATTTGTTAAATTTTTTCATTATTTTGATTTAAGATTTAAAAATATTACATAATTAATTTATTTGCCAATTTTAAAATTCCTTTCTTATTTTAATTTAATTTTAAAACAATGTTTTGTTGTTGAAAAACACACTTTAATTTCACTAGCAGAGATATCATATATTATAGTATAGTAGAATTACTCTATAATTTTTTAAAATTTTTCATCATTTTGATTTAAGATTTAATTTTAAAACAATATTTTGCTGTTGAAAAATACACTTTAATTTCACTAGTAAAGAAATTATAATTATAGTATAGAAGAATTACTCTATAATTTTTTAAAATTTTTCATCGTTTTGATTTAAAACTTAAAAATATCACAAACTTAATTTATTTGCAAATTTTAAAATTTCTTTATTGTTTTATTTTTTTTATTGCAAAACAATACTTTGTTGTCCGCTTTTTAGTCAAAGTAAAATAAATCAATATAAAAAATTGTGTGAATTTTCATTATAAAATCAAATATGAATCCAATTATAATTCATAGTAAGCATGTCCAACATTTTTAAATTTGTTGTTATGCTGTAACAATAATTATAATATTATTATTTTATTAATTTAAGAAAATTTTGTAATTAATATATAACGTTTTTTTAACGAATTCAACGAATTAACCTAAATTAAAATGGTGTTTACTTAAACTCTACGTATCAAAATATACGTCTTAAACTTAACTTAAACTTCAACATTTTTACAGAGCATTTAAATAAACTATAAAAACATTTGCATTTAAGTTGAATAAAATAATAACAAAATAATACAAAAAAGATTAAATTTTAAATAAAACTCAATTCACTTTTGCAAATTTAAATTAATTTAAGATAAAGCTAAATATCGCATATACAACTTATAATCATTTTAAATTGATCAATTTAAATAAGTTTTTATTTGATAAGTAAGTGATTTTTATTTTTTTTTTAAACGTTTTCTATTTATATGTATTATTATTAAATTAAATGCGACTATATTTATTTTATTTGTACTATTAAATTTTGCTCTGTGTCTATTTCTAGACTCTCAGCAGTTTCAACTTCTGGGCTCGTTGGCAATTCTGTGCCGGAAGCGATGATCTTGTTAATTTGATAGTCTTGTTGGCAATGTTGCCACAGCGCCAGTTGCCAGTTGCCAGTTGCAATTGCAGTTGCACTTGCAGCAATATATCATCATTAGAAATTTGTGAGCTTTCGACGCATTCAAACACGTACTTCATAATTGCAAAAATGTCTCGATTTCCCCGACTTCACCGACTTCTCTGTCGTCTCCTCTATTTGCCTGCCTTTTGTGGCACGCCCACTCCAGTAACTCCAGTGCCCCAGTTTGTCGCTGCACCTGTGTTGTTGTTGCATGTGGCAAGTTACAGTTAGCTCATGTCCACACGACTCCAACTCGAGTCGACTCGAGTCGAGGCGACTCCTCCTGATACGCTTTTTGGCCTGGCCTAGTCGTGGCCTGGCAATTAACACTAAAGCAGCAACAAATCAATTTGGCGCGCTGTTGTTGCAACTGAAGTTGTTGCTGAGGCTGTTTCCGCAACATGTTGCAGGAAGATGCGTACCAAATCGATTTGAATGCGCTGCCAATGCGCATTGTCGACAGTGGAGGCATGCCCCCATATGTTGCTGATGCATTGCCCCACCACACAACAACAACACACAACACACACAGAAAAAAGCCAAATAAAAAAAATATAAGAAAATATGCAGAAAAAGGCAACAACGGCAACTGTTGTTGCTGTGCAAGTGGATGTTGCTGCTGCAGTTACTGCAATAATTGCTCCACTTGGAGCAGCAACAAATCGTCAGGCTTAAGCTGCGGAATGTTCCCTCTCCGTGGCGAACGTTACGCGCATACGAAATGAGACAGACAGCGAAGACGGAGACAGAGACAGACAGAGAGAGAGAGAGAGGGAGACACCGCATGAGACAGAGACGGACGACTTGAATGAAGAGGTTTTCCGTTGCCATTTGGCTAGCCATTTTTTTTTCCTTTTAGCTGTCTTCTACATTTTTTTTTCGCGTTCATTTCCATGCTCAATTTTCCAATGTTTCCTGTGCCCAGCTAACAGCAACAACAGCAACAACAACATCAGCAACATCAGCAACAACAGCAACATCGACGACAGCAACAAAGCAAACGCCGGAATGCGTTGAGGCTGCACAAGCTGCAAACAATTGTGATTATCGAACGTGGCTGTGGCTCCTTTTAATACCCTAACTAAGGCTACTTTAGCTAGCTGATGAAGCTACTGCAAGTTTAGAAATATATTAGGGAGGACTAAATAATTTTTCTCCCTAAATGCTACCTTTTTCCGAACTTTTCCCTTTATACTTTTTCAAAAACTTTAATCTCTCATAACTTTGTCAAAACCTAACTGATTTCCTTGCAAAATACCATTTTGATAATTATTTGGCCTCTAAATTGATTCTGCATTAAAATATTTTTCACTTAAGAAATTTGATATTTTCCGCTCATTGTCAATCTTATCCGCATTTTAGTTTTTTCCCTCTAACAGTTTTTGAAAAACTTCAAACTGGCATAACTTCTTTAAAACTTAGCCGATTTTGACGAGGAATATCATTTTGATCATTATTTGGCCCCTTTTTTAATTCTGCATCAAAACATTATTAAGTTAAAAAATTCGATTTTTTGTCTATTTTATCCGTACGTTCCCTTGACTTGCTTCTTGTGACTTATTCGAAAACTTCCAAATCCCATAACTTTGTCAAAACTTGACCGATTTTCATGCGGAATGCCATTTTGATCTTTATTTGGCCTATATTTTAATTCTGCATAAAAATATTATTTATGTAAAAAATTCGATTTTTTCCCTTATCACTGTCTATTTAATCCATACCTTCCCTTGACTTTCCCCTTGACACCTACTCAAAAACTTCCAAGTCCCATAACTTGGTCAAAACTCGACCGATTTTCATGCGGAATGTCATTTTGATCTTTATTTGGCCTATATTTTAATTCTGCATCAAAACATTATTTATTTAAAAAATTCGATTTTTTCCCTTATCACTGTCTATTTAATCCATACCTTCCCTTGACTTTCCCCTTGACACTTACTCAAAAACTTCCAAGTCCCATAACTTGGTCAAAACTCGACCGATTTTCATGCGGAATGTCATTTTGATCTTTATTTGGCCTATATTTTAATTCTGCATCAAAACATTATTTATTTAAAAAATTCGATTTTTTCCCTTATCACTGTCTATTTAATCCATACCTTCCCTTGACTTTCCCCTTGACACTTACTCAAAAACTTCCAAGTCCCATAACTTGGTCAAAACTTGACTGATTTTCATGCGGAATACCATTTTGATCTTTATTTGGCCTCTTTATTCATTCTGCATCAAAATATTGTTAATTAAAAAAATTCGATTTTTTGTCTGTTTTATCCGTACTTTCGCTTGACTTGCCAAAAGGGTATTCAAATTCTGCTTGGACTTTAGTTAACTTGATTTTAGCTTGTTTCTTCAGAGGATCGTTTGGTACGCCGGTGGCAGTTGGGGCAGTTCAAGCACTCGATGCTTAGGATAGCAATCGTATTTGTGTTGCTCTCAACTTGGGCTGGTCTTTGTTCTTCTTCTTCTTCTTCTAGTTGCTGTTGTTGCTGTTGTTGTTGTTGCTTGTGTGGGGCATCACAGCAATATAAATTGCAGATTTCTAACGCAATTTTCATAGTTGCATCCTCGCAGCGACTTTGACATTGCCATTGTTGTTGCGGCAACTGTTGTTGTTGTTGTTGTTGCTGTTGTTCTACCCATTGTTATTGTAGTTGTTGTTGCTATTGCTGTTGTGTGCAATTGACGCTGACTTGTTGCAAATTTCCAACATTTTTACTCAATTGAATATCTGCGCGTTTCTCCAGCGAGTTCACAATAATTTTTAGTTATGATAATTTTCGGTTACTGCCACAACAATTGCAGATGGGATGCTATCGCAGATCTAACCCACTTTTCTGTAAAGGAACCAACTGGAAATCCATTGGAAAACTGTGAGAATTGTAAGAGAAACTGGCCAACATTGTGACAGTCTCATATATGGTTATTTATTAGAATAAACTTGATTTAAATAATATACGGCAGCTCTAGATCTGACATACGCTTTGATCTTGAGAATGTTTATTATAGATTTTACAGAAATTCGTTATTTATTTATATCTTAACCAAGTCTTTAAAGTTGTTGATTTTTAATATGATATTATATTAAATTAAATTAAAAATTATTTTTTTTTTTCTTTACACTTTAAGCCATTCTTAGTTAGTTGCAGTTCACTTATTTTAAGTGTCCTAAGCAAATACCTTTGTGCAAGTTTTTCCCATAACTGTCAAACATATTATCATAACTTATAACTATGCATAACTCTTGTGATTCTTTGCAGGACACAAAATAACCACATAATTTAGCAAATTTGCAATACGTGCATGTCTTGCATAAGATTTCCTTCATCAGGCACTGACTGAGACTGGGGATACAGTAAGTCAAAGTAACTGCAACATACATACAATATATTCAAGATATAGTATACTCAAGTCAGGCACACGCCCACGATAATATTAATTGGCCATTTGCTATGCAAAGCGCAGGCGATGCAATAAGAGACCAACAGACAGGCGACAAGACACAATGACAAAATACACCAACAACAACAACAACAATAACAACTACAACAGCAAAAATTGCTATTGCAATAGCAACAACAATATTCAATAAACAACAATTGGCATTCGCTTTTCGCATTGTTTGATTCTGGCCAAGACTCTGTCTACAGTGTTGACAGCATTTCAAGGGATAAAATATCTAATTTTATCAAAAAAAAAAAGTAAGTAGAAATCACAAAAAAAAGTCTAGCACTCTAGGAAAAAATTAAATAGATTTGTAAAGGTTAAAGTAGCTAATTTCTGTCAAATAAAAAACATTAAGAAAATCTTAAAAACGCTAAAAAATATTATTATTGCTTTGAAAAATATAATTAATATTTACAATAATAAATTACCCACAGAATCTATTTTTTTGTCGGTGAAATTGTATTCAAGGGCTAAAATATCTAAATTTATCAAAATAAAAGTAAGTAGAAATCACTAAAAAAAATATTTAGCACTTTAGGAAAAAAATAAAATAAATTTGTATAGATTGAAATAGCTATTTTTGTTAAACAAAAAGCATTAAGAAAATCTTTAAAATGCTAAAAAAAATAATAATTATTATATATAATATAGTATTATTAATATTAATATATTATAATATTATTAATATAATAATAAATTTCCCACAGAATCTATTTATTTGTCGGTGAAATTGTATTCAAGAGCTAAAATATCATTTTTTATCAAAAAAAAAAGTAAGTAGAAATCATAAAAAAAAATATTTAACACTTTAGGGAAAAAATTAAATAAATTTGTAAGGGTAAATAAATTTAAATGGAATTTTTGCCAAATAAAAAACATTAAAAAAATCTTTAAAACTTAAAAAAAATATTATTATTATTATTGCTTTGAAAAATATTATTAATATATTAATAAATTTTATTTTGTCAAATAAAAAGCATTAAAAAAAATCTGTAAAAAGCTAAAAAAAAAATATTATTATTGCTTTGAAAAATATTATTAATATTTATAATAATAAATTTCCCAAAGAATCTATTTATATGTCGGTGAAATTGTATCATTCATTTAAGAACTTTTATGACTAAAAAAACAATAAAATCTTTTAAATTTTCTTTATATTTTAAGTTAAAAAATTTGTATATCCCCAGCATCTCTATGTCTAAAATTGCAATAATATTTATAAATACTTACTTTGTTTGGAATAAATTCTCTTATGTTATTTCGCTAAAACTGTCTGGCTATCTGGAAAAATAAAAAAGAAATTATTTTTTTAATATTGTCTAGTTACATGAGTTACATATTTTTTAAGTTATAAAATAATATGGCTTATAAAACATTTTAAAAGTCAATATGAAAAAATTTTAAAATTATTCTTTTTTTCTTTTTTAAATAAATAATTAAATAAGTAAAATACATAAATAAAAAATAGCTAACTCTAGCTAAAGATTGGCTTGGATGTCAACACTGTCTCGGTCCTGGTCTGAGTCTGTTTCTCTGTTTCTCTGTCTCGAGTCTCGAGTCTCGATATCGAGTCTCGTGCCCGGCAAGCAAAGTTGTCGCTGAATGGCAAACAATATTTGACGGCGTCTGACAGCAACTGTCATTTTTATTAAATATGGTATTTTTTTTTCTGCTCTTTCTTGATTTACCGCACGACCGCCCACTCAAATAACCCTCCTGCTCCTCCTGCTCCCCGCTGTAGCCAACACAATTGCCATATTCCATTACCAGAGTTTTTTATCAGCGTTCAAATCCCGTTGTCGTTGTCAGCGTTAACAAGTTATGCGACGCGTTGCAGCGATTAACGAGCAGGGGTTGAAAAGGGGGAGGAGGTGAGGGAGCAGGACGAGGAGGGGCAGGGGGAAGGGAAATATGGCGGGTGTTGCATTCAACGGTAGCCAACAGATAGCAACAGGTGTTTCTCTCGCTTCTTTAGTCTTTTGTGGGTTGCGTCACGTAGCAGCAACAGCAACAACAGCAACAACAATTGCAACAACAACAATTGCAACAACAACAATTGCAACAACAACAGCATCGGACGTCAGGAGCAACTGGTAATTGAGGTGGCAACTGGCTGAGCAACGGTATTGCCTTTTGATATTCAAGAGTTGTGCGCTGGCGATTATTATAAAGAAGACTACACTGAAAAAAAAGACAAACTTCTAAAATCAAGAACATTCATCTTAAATATTTTGTTCTTAAAATTAATCTTATTTTAAGACCAAATAACTAAAACTAAGATTATTAATCTAAAAAATCTTTAAATCTTAATATAAGAATAAAAATCTTAAATTGTTAGGAAAGTATAAACAGGTAATATTTAAGATTAAAAAATCCGCTTTCAGCTGTGAAGCAGTGGGCGGCGGTTCGAATCCCACTCGTAACAAATTAAAATAACATTTATAAAATTACTAAAACAGAATTAAATGTAAATAAATCAAAATTTAAAAATAAAAATAATTTCAAATATAAAAAATAATATTTATTTATTTTATTTTTTAAATTTAATTTTATTAACATTTATTCTTAAAATAAGAACAAGATGTGTTCTCTTAATTTAAGAATTTTATGTTCTCAACGCATTTTTTAGACCAAAAATCTTAGTTCAAAGACCAAAATCTTGATTTTAGAACATTTTTTTTTTATCAGTGTACCTTCCTCACTCTCTTTTTCACTCCCTCTCTCTCTCTCTCCCCTTCTCGCTCTTTCTCTTGATACAGCTCATCACTCTTAGCTGTTGTGGGAGCTGTTAAAACAGCCAAGATGAAAAGATGTATGGAATGTTAACATATTCCAGTTGCTGTCAGCTTTGAAGAGGAGTTTGTGTGGAACAAATATCCGATTAGATATAACACAATTTAAGACACTGGAAAATCTGATTATTTTTAAAACGATTATAGACAAGTTTCAGTTAGATTTAAGATGATTTTTAATAGCCAATATATTTCAAAATCAGATAATCAGAAGGAATATATGCTCCAATTTTTTCAAATACATTTCATATGAATTTCAGAATAATTTTAGATACATTTTTAGAAGAATTATAGATAAGCTCTGCAATTTAAAATAATTTTATATGAATGCTAGTTAAATTTCTATAGAGTTTTTTACATGGCTGCCAGAAGAATTAAATTGGAATTCACTATGCATATCAAAAGGACTTCAGATGACTTTTAGACGGATTCTAGATGACTTTAAAATGAATTTATTACAAATTTCACAATGATTATAAGGTTTCCAAAGCAGCGCTATAAAAGATCTTACTTTTTAGATGGACTCCAATAGAAGTTATACCAGATGGATTCCACTTAAATATATAATTAAACGTAGTAAGCGTTATTAATTTTAATAGATTAATTTTAATACTATACTATACTAATTTCAATACTATGCTATACTACTATACTATTGAAAAGTTCTAAATTAAATTCTGAAATATATCAGCTAAGAGAAATCGCATTCTTTGATTCGTTCAAATGAAACCCACGCCAACTTTCCGTCAAAGGCTCAATTTATTTCTAAACTTTTTTTGTTGGTATTCAATAACACCTCATCGCGACGAAGGCATTATGCAGCTAATCAGTGCTAACTTGGCTGCTTGAGGACACTATTCAAGGCCCAACAATGTGCTGCATTTGCTGCATTTGGTGCATGCCCCAACGGTTGCACTAATTGCGCTAATAATGGGGATTACCTGCAACCGCAAGCCAAAAAACTAGTAGAAAAGTCTACAAGCGAACAAACTCGACTTTGAAAGACCCAGTATTTAATTTGAAAAATAAACAAATTAAAAACTCAAGTTAAATAAAAATTGATACAAATATTTTAGCAGTTAATAATAAAATTTTGTTAGGTCTATTTTAAAAAGAAGACAGAACCGACCTCAATGGTTCTCTCCTATTTTGTGACTTTGTTATCGAATTGCATTGTTTTTTTTCTTCAAGTTTAATATTAAGCTTCTTGCTTGCTATGGTCTCTAATTCCTAAAGCGTTAATTTCATTACTTTACATATATTTATATATTTTTTTTTAAATTTACGAGGGCCTGTCAACTTTTCTAATAAAATGTTGTCAGCTTAGGATAAACAGAACATTATATACCAAAATTGGTGCCTCTAGCTCTTACACTCACTGACTCACTCTTACAATGTATATAACAATGAAAATTCAAGATACTGATCTGGAATACATATCTTTTTTGCCACTTGCTTTCATTTCTATTTGGAAATTTTAAGTAGACCTCATTTACTTATTAAGTAAAGGGTCTAGCCATACCAAAAGTAAAGATGCCAGGCCGAAAAGAAGAAGCAAATGAGAATGAGTTTGAAAATAAGGACGAGAATGAGATTGAGAATGAGAATGAGGAGGACAACGCCAACGCACTAATGGACGCTTTTGTGGTGCACAGTGCTAACGATGACAACGCAGACTTTGCCCCACTGCAGCTGCAGGGAAACCACTTCACTAATACACCCCTCCAACACTCCACCCCTCCACCACTCTCACCCACTGCCCCTGTTGATTGCGTGGACAACGGCGGCTGATTTTTTTATTTTTTATTTATTTTTTTTTTGTAATTTCATTAAATGCAAAATGATCACAAGTAAAATAGTCAAACCACTCGCTGTGGTGCGCAACCACAGTCCACACAGTGGTGCGCAATTAGAGCTAAAAGTTATTACAGCGAGACTCTCCCTCTCGCTTCCTCTCTCTACCTGTCTCACTCATAGAGACCGCTTAAATAGGTTACAATTTATGAGTGGCACTCGCATTGTGGTTGTGTGTGTGTGTAGTTAAGTGTGTGGGCGTGTGTGTGTGTGTGTGTGTGTGTGTGTGTGTGTGTGTGTGTGTGCTGAGTGGGCGATTGTGGCTACCGTTGTTGTTGGTGGCAACACACCCGTTTATGCCACTGCGGTGGCAACCAGTTGACACTGCCAATTTTCAGTGAAAGTGCCGCATCGAATCTTTAATTCAAACGATCTTTTGCTCTTTTGTGTTGTGGTCAACTCTTAGATACATATATTTATCAATTTCAATGCTATATTCCTTTATTAAACTCACAGCTAATATCATAAAATAAATATATGTTTATTAGAATTAAATAAAATATAATAAAATAATATTAAAAAATTATAAAATAAAATAAAGATTCCAGATGAATTTCAATTATTCCATAAGAATCTTTAATTTTACCGATCTTTTGCTCATTTTGTGGTCAACTCTTTAATACATATATTAATCAATTTCAATCTTATCTTTCTTTATCAAACTTTATCATAAAATAAATTTATTTTCATAAGAATAAAATAAAATATAATAAAATTAAATTAAAAAATAATAAAATAAAATGAAGATTAAAGATGAATTCCAAATATTTGATAAGAATCTTTAATTCAAACGATCTTTTGCTCATTTTGTGGTCAACTCTTTGATATATTAATATATTAATCAGTTACAATCTTATCTTCCTTTATTAAACTCATAGCTAATATCATAAAATAAATATATGTTCATAAGAATTAAATAAAATATAATAAAATAAAATGAAGATTCCAGATGAATTTAAAATAATCTTCAAGAATATTTAAATAACTACAGATGCATTTCGTAAGAAATACAGATGAATTCAAAGAGTATTTTAAGTAATGAATTAATTAATATTAGGAGTATTATTTAACTTTCCGCTATTATCATAAAATAAACATAAGGTAAACTCAAGATGAGTTTTATTTTAACGTCAGATGAATTTCTAAAGAAAAGTAGATTATTTTCAAAGGAATTCTAACGAAACTCTAGTTTAAGAGTACAAATATTTCAAATGAATATTAAAATGACTACAGATGCATTTTGGTAGAATACAGATATAAATTCAAAGAATATTCGAAATAATTAGCTGATTAACGTAAAAAGGATTCTAAAAAAAAAATAAAAAACAAAATAAAATGAATAAATAAAATATAATGAAAATTCCAGCGGAATATCAGCTGCATTTATAAATTATTTTAGCGGAATTTGAGTAAGATGATAAATGGATTAAAGATAAATTCAATGAGGATTCCAAAATAATGCCTTATTAATTCCAAAAATATTTAAGATAAATGCCAAAAATATAACAAATTAATTAAATTAATAATTGTTAATTAATTGTTTATTCCATAAGATTATTAGTTGAAACTCAGTTAAATTTCTAACAAAATTGAAAAAGATTTCAAATAAAATTCCGCTAAATTGTATATTAGTTATACGTAAATATAAATTAAATTATATGAGCAAGTAACAATAACAATATTGAGTGAAAGTGGCGTGTTAAAATCTTTAATTCGACCGATCTTTTGGTCATTTTGTGGTCAACTCTTTGACAAGCGTCTGGGCAATTTATCAATTTATCAACCGCAATTGTCCGTCTCTTTGCTCCTCTATCATCGTAACAAATTAAAGTGCAAATTATTTTCAATTAGCAATTTGCGTGCTCACCAAAAAAACTCACTTCAAGTTCAAAAATGGCCGCAAGCCCTTCAGCAACTGCAACTCTGTTTCATTTTTGATGCAGTGACAAACTAATGTCATTTTCCCCTGTTCCCCCTTGACTCGGTGCCCCTCGTTATGTTCCCTTCCAGCTGTCGGAACTTGTAATGCAAAAGTTGCATGCAAATTGAGCAAAAACCGCAGCAAATTCATTAAAACAATTAGGGCGGACTGTGGCAGCTGTTGCACGGACACACGCCTCTCAGAAGCCTACAACGGAACAGGTTCCACTGTCCACAGTCCACACACTCCACACAGTCCACTCAATCCTCAGTGGCCTGTCACAACTATAACTGCACTTCAATTAATTGGCATATGAATAGCATAAAGTAACTACCCTATCCCAGATGTTACTGTCTTCAAGGGGTTTGTCCAACCGACTCTTAAGTCTGCAATTCCTCATGCAAAGTGTGTGAAAGACTGTGAAGAAGCAGCAGAAGAATTGAGAATTGCATGCAGACAGTGGGAACAACATGTCAACTGAGGAATTACTTAAAGACAAGTCTGTTGATTGGCTGGGAAACTAGTTAAGCCCAACGAATGAAGAGCAATCATCACCAGGCATAAAAAGGGCGGAGCTTAATATTATAAATGAAGAAATTCATAATGGAAACCTAAGAAATATTAGAAGAAATGGCTTAAAATCCAATTCTCAGCATATTTCTTTGTTTACATAACAAACTTAATACCTTGTTTATCATATATGCAAAAAGCCAGACTGAAAAACTCTTATATATTGAAGATTTAATTTGAACAACCCTTTAACAAAAATAGTAAAATTTTTAATTTCCCTTCCAATTTCCCTTCATTTTTGTAAGCTAATATCAAAATTTAATAAAAAGATTTTTAGTTTTTTAAAGATGTTGATTTAATTATTATTTAATGGTGATTTCATTAATTTTCTTGTTATTATTTAAACACTGCTTTTAAATCAAAAATTATAGTTAAATTACATAAAGAAAAATATATAATTTTTTTTAATATTTCCCTCATGTATTAATATATATATATATAATTTTAAAAATCCTGAAAATCTCATAGATCCATATATCTTATGATCCATATTTCTTATGATCTATGAGATTTTAAGGATTTTTAAAATTATATATATATATATATTAAATACATAAGGGAAATATTAAAAAAATTATATATTATAAAATTATATAAATCATAAGAAATATGGATCATAAGATATATGGATCTAAGATATTTTTTAAATTATGTATATACCAAATACATTTGCCATCAAATTAACCATTTGTTTAACTTATTGTTAAATTGAATCAAGCCATAATTAATATACAGCTGGTAAAATTAATTATTATTAATTAAAGACAAAAATAATAAGAACTAATTAAAAAAACATTTTAAAAATCGAAAGTATTGTCTTTATTTTTTCTAAAAATATTTCTTGTTTTATTTTTATGAATTAATTGATTTAAAGATTTTTAAAATGTAATATACAATAAATGCAAGTATTATATTTTTAAATGTCTTAAAATATATCTCGTTTTATAGTTTATTTTATCTTGTAGACTTTGAAGATTTTTCCTTTAAATATAACAAATTATTTTACTAATATTACCTATAATTCTCTACTATGTAAAGTCTACATTTTAAAGATTTCCAACTGTCCAAACTTTCATAAGCTTAATTACTTGCTGCAGCACGATTAATATTATATTTTCAAATTTTTTAAAACATTTATTGCTTTATAGTTTTTTTAATCAATTAGTCTTTGAAGCTTTTTACTTTAAATGTAACAAATTATATTACTTTTACATTTACAATTACATTACCTATAATTCTCTACAATGTAGAGTCTAAATTTCAAAGATTTCCAATTGTTCACACTCACATAAACTTAAGTACTTGCTTTAATAACATAAAATCTCAAATTTTCTTTTAAAAACTTGCCAAGTTTTAGGATTAGGTTTTTGGCATGTCGCTGACATCTAAGAGAAAGCATCAAAAGGTGCGTTTTATGGTTTGATTAGGCAACCGATCGTAAGTGTTTTGCTGCATGAACCTATGGACAATATAATGGTGGAAAGAGGAAAAGGGAAAGGCCAAGAAAATGAGGAGTTGCTGGCTTTATCCCGTTGTGCCAATAAATGTCAAGGCGTCTAGTTTATGCGACTATTAAAGAGCCGCACAGTGGTGCAGATGATGGTTGCTGGTGGTTGCTGGTGGTGCTGTTGCAACGGCAGATAATCCCAGTCAGATGACTTAATGACAATGCCTGACCAAGTTGATGGCGATGAGGATGAAGATGAGAATCAAGCTGATGAAGCTTGGATAAGAACGCGTGCGAAAAATCAACAACAAAGTTTAAAAAAAAAGAACAACTAAAAGACAGTTGCTTGGGTTTTGTTACGGTTCAGTTTGGTTTGATTTTCTACGGGTTTCTCGACGGGGAGTTGTAAAATGCTGCAATTAAAAAGCACAGCACAACAACAACAACAAAGAGCAAAAGTTGCAGAAGCGCCGGTTGGCGGTTGAAATGCTAACAAAAAAGGCAGCCACAGCTGTCAATTATTTCGAGTACTTTTCACCAACGCCTCACGCAGCGCAGAGCGGCCAGAAGACTGAAGACTGTAGACTGCAGACAGAAGACCGGAGACAGCCGACTGAAGACTCAAGACTGAAGACAGGCGAATGTAGCATCATTTGACAGCAACTCACAACAACAAAAAACAAAGCCAAAAAATATGTGAGAATGGTTATTCAAGGCACTCAGAAGATTTGATACCCTTACAGGGCCCTGTATGTAATATTCGACTAATATTACCTATGACAGCTATAAGAAGCAGTACAATTTTAAGGTTAAGTTGCTCAGGATATAATACAAAATACAAAAGAAGAAATTTGCAAGGTTTTTTATACAAAAACGATGAATTTGAGCAACTTACAGGTCGAATTTTTGAAAATTCAAAATTGTCTCAGTTATGTTGTGTCAAAATTTCAACCTCATAGCTCTTACGGTTTTGGCTTCACAATGAGCAGTGAATGAATGAAATGAGTTATATTCAAAAACGATGAATTTAAGCCATTTACAAGTATAATTTTTGGAAACTACAAAATTGTCTCAGCTATGTTGTGTCAAAATTTCAACCTCACAGCTCTTACGTTTTTGGCCTCACAATGAATGAATGAATAATATGAGTTAGTTAGTGACAAAAGTCAAAAATAAATACAGAAATATGCTATAGAAGACAGACTTCTTTATTTCAATGCACATTTTTTGACAGAATTATAATACCCGCTGCAAGAGTATTTAAGAAACCAAAACAAAAACCTGCCACAGCAACAGCATCAAAGTCGAGGTTCGAGGTAAACATAAATATTGGCAACATACTCGCATGTTGCCCCAAACTGTCAAATTATTTCGATTCATGAATATTAACGCCCATCTGCCAAATGGGGCAAGGGCATGGCCCAGGGGGCAAGCGGGGCAGACAGCTTGGGAATACAGAATGCGCGATTCTCAGTGTTCATCGTCGTCTCCAACTCCAACTCCAACTCCGACTCAAAGGAAGCAGCTATCGTTGTTGTTGTTGTTGTTGTTGTTGTTGTTGCTGTCTTCGTAATTGACAGCCGCACTTCATCCTCTTCCTCTTCGTCAGCCTTCTTCTTTTTTGCCAGTGTATGTGTGTGCGTTGTGCTCTTTACCGAATTTATCAATTAATTAAAATTCGTGCATTTTATATGAAAATGAAAAAAAAATGAATATATGTACATATATATATATATGTACATATATATTCATGGCAGGACATTTTCTTGTTGTTGCTGCCGCAGTCGTAAATGACATTTTATTGCCGCACTCTTCTCTTTCATTTTCCCACTCTTTCTCCCTTTTCTCTCCCTGCAGTTGATGTCACACAAATTATGCAATTTTTTCGCCACAATTTTAACTCGTTTTCGGTGTTGGTAATAAACCGCATGCCAATTTTAAATACTCTGTAAATATCAAGTGATTCAAATGGGGTATAGCTAATATCCTTTATATTCAATTTATACACTATATAATTTGAAAGACTGTTAAAAACACAATTTCTGAAACTTTAATATTAAGAATTTTTTTGAAGAATCCTTTTATTTTTGGTAAATTTATCTTTCAAATTTTCAAAAAGTTAACTTGATTACATTTTTAATTTTCTAATTTCCCAATGTTATTTCAATTTATAGAGTTTTTGATTTAAATGTATCTCTTTTGCTACACAATTAAAAAATAGTTTATATTTATATACAGGGTATATTAAAGTCAATCTCTCTCATCTAGCGTATTTTAACTTATTTTTTCTGTTTGCTCTTTTCCAGCCTGTCGCTTCATATGGCCAACTGTCAAGTGAATGCGGTTATTGAACTTTATCGAAGTTATTAAACGGCCCACTTCTTGTAATTGTCACTGAGGGAGTTATATAATTGTCCTGCAGGTCAGATAGTGCGGTCATAAAGTGATATAAGCTTATGCGATCTTAATTATTGTGAGAATATAATAAGAAAAAAAAAGTTAAAGAAAAGTTTTAAGCTTAAGCAAGGCAACAATGAAACTTCTGATAAAACTTTTAATGATATTTAAGCTGTAATTGTATTTTTACTTCACTTTGTCTTCAAAAAAACATTTTTTTTAAAAAGACAAGACTATAAATATATTTGTATTAAGTAGGTAGGTAATTTTATAGAGAATCTTAAGCCAAAATTGTTGAAAATTTTATATTCGATTTAATTTGTTAAAATTAATTCAAATATGAATTTTGACAATTTAAATACAAATAATTCCAATATTGAGAGAAAATAATAAACAATAAGAAATAATTCTTTTAAATAAAAAGCAAACAGAATTAAGTATAAATTAAAAAATAGGTGAAAAAATTATATTAAAAATTGGTGGTATAAAATTTTTTGACATTTTGTCAGAAAAAAAAATATATATTTGATTCCAAACTTATCAGATTGTTCTATAAGATAATTTCTATAATTCCATAATTTTTCAGCTTTTTAGAAAGTGACAACTGCTGCAAAATTTTGGAAAGTTCATTGACTTTCTTGACAGGCATTTCTTGGAGGTGAATGTGGCAAGGAAAGAAGAGTAAAGAAAGGAGCTGGAGGAGGAGGAGGAGGAGAAACTGTTGCCAAACAAGGCATTGCCTAATTTTCCATGAGTTCATAAATCAATGTCAGGAGCAAGCGCATTGATTGTCTTCAATTTCGCTTGGATGTGGCAACCTGGCAATGTGGCAATGTTGCAGTGTTGCAATCGCTGTTGACCCAAAGCGAAAGCAAGCGGCACCACCTAAGGATGCAACTGCAACTGCAACTACGTGTGGCAATTATGTTTGTTACGCCGCCGTGTTGATGTTGCAACTAAAATCTCTGCTGACGGCCAAAAGACCAAAATCATTACTAAAACTACACTGCGAAAAATCAAGTCATTCCAAATTGTAAAATAAAAATTATCGAAAAGAGCAGGCATTTTTAAAGTTCAGGTTATAATTGTTAAGTTTATAATGCCAATGACACCGCAAAAAAAAATACATATAATTAAAAAAAATTTATATTACTTTCAATATATTTAAGCTAAGCAAAAAATTCTCATAAAAGCACATATAAACGAATTGTTTACATATTTACATTAATGAATTATTAAAATAATACACTTATATGTTATCTTTAATATAATTTTAATTAATAATTTAAATTGTATGCAATATTTACATTAATGAATTATTCAAATAATACATTTATATTATCTATAATATATTTTTAATTAAAAATATAAATTGTAAATAATATCATTTAGTTGTAAATTTTACAGTATTATTATCTTTACTATAATTCAAATATTAAATAAATTTTCACTGTCTCTAAAATGTAAGTAAAGTAATAGATGTATAAATATATATAAATGACAAAAATAAATTACAATAATAAATTGAATGAATTTAAATTAATTAATAATTAAATGAACAATAGATAAAAAAAATTTAAAAACACATATAAATTAAAAATAATAAAATTGCAAAATAAATAAATAAATATATATAAAATGTAAAGAAAATACATAGTTAAATAAATAAATGAATAAATAAGTAATTTTAAATAGAAACCCTTATTAAATTATTTAATTACATAAATTAATTACATAAATTAAAGAATATACATAATAAAATAAATAAATAAGTAAATTTAAATAGAAAACCTTATTAAATTATTTACATACTTTTGAACGTGTAGTCCTTTAATGTTTTTTTTCCGGTGTAACTGCTTGCAAACTGTTGGCAAAGTTACTTGCAACTAGGAACTTGCAACTCGTCTGGCATTAGACTCATTAGCATATTTGGTCATTTGCATTAACACCTTCGCTGGCATTATGTAATTTCGTTTTGGCCAGGTTCCAGATTCGAGCCGAGCTTTTGGGCCCATGTCCACGGCCATGTTGAAGCGTGACTTTCAGCGCCTTGAGGCTTTCCCAAACATTTATTGTCCTTGTCACATGCAGCATGCTGTATGTTGCACTCTTACTGTTTGTATGTGTATGTTGCATGCCCCATAGTTAGCTGAATTATTACAACGCTCAACGTTGTTCGCCTCGCGATTTCGTGAGTGCATCTTATAATGCTATTAATTATTTGCATGTTGCACCTTAGAATGTCAGCTCGTTGCGTACTCCTTGCAGCAGCAGCAGCCGCATCAGCATCGGTTGCAGTTGCACATGCCACAAACGGCGGAGCAAACTCAGCTCGAAATTTATGCCGGCAACACGAAGAAATTGTAACAACATGGCAATTTATTCCAAGGAGCTGAAGCTGAATTTGAAGCTGAAGCTGCAGCCAAATCTTGATTATCTTTTATTGTCGAGCATCGGACAAAAGGCGGACGCGGGGGAGGAACTTCAAGTGCCCCAGTGACAAGTCCCTGTTCCAAGGTATTCGCCTGGGAGCTGCGCATTACATTTCCTATCGCTAGACTCTTGCCACATTCAGTTGCAAGCACCTTTTTGGGGGGCTGTGGCAACTAAAGCTCTGCATAGACAGCTTTGTCTGCGCCACATCACAGATTGTTGGACTGTAGTGTTAGAGGGAGAGTCGAGGATTTTGGAAGAGTGAGAAGCAGACATTTCTACTATTTCCCCACTCTCTTTGCAAATTCGAATCAGAAGTGTGTGAGTTTCCTTTACATACGCTAACATATATTAACATGCATATGTAAAACCATTTTAGCGAGTGTCTACTTTAGCATATAGCTGAAAGTTTTCCTTTTATCAGAGTGCTTTAAGTTTTGTGTAATAATCTGAGCTGAATGTTATATTCAGATATTGATTGGTAACGAATCTGTCTGTATGTTAGATCCCACAAAAAAAAACCTCTACACGAGGTAAAAGTCTAGTGACGAAAGCAATTTCAAGCCCCAAAATTTCTGATATCCAATTTTGCGACGAACAAAATTCTGTTTAGTCTAAGAATTTCAAAAATAATAACAAACTTGATCTGCCTTTGGTATCCAGGAACCTACATACCAAGTTTAAAGTCTCTAGCTCTTTTGGTCGCTGAGAATGACGCGTTCAAACAGACGGACGGACAGACAGACGGATAAACAGACAGTCAGACGGATATAGCTAAATCGGTTCAGCTGTTGATCCTGATCAAGAATATATATGCTATGTACATTCTGTCAAACACATTATACCCTTTTTTTTTTGCCATTTTCAATGGTCTCAGGGTATAAAAATACTTAATTAAATAGGTTGGTTTATGTATTTATTATTTTAAGAATTTCTTACATTATTTTACAGTCTTCATTAATTTTCATTTTCATTTTACATTGATTTCTAGTGTATATAAAATTGTTAAATAAAAAGATGTTTTAATTCATTTTCGTGAAACAAAATTATAGATAGTAATATATAAAATCCTATGAAACTTATATTATTAACTGATTGCAAAAATGAATCATTTTGTTTAGAATTATGTACAATTGTACAAAATTATATAAAAAGTCACCTCATTAAAATATGCTGTGATCAACAAAATGAGTAATAATGCATAAATAAAGTGGCTACAATAGAAATATAAATGAAATAATGTCTATAAAGTATAACTATACTTAACTAAAGAACTAATTAAAATTTCGAGAGTATTAAGAAAACTTTTAATAGCCTTTGTTAAAAAAATGGTTAAAAATTGTTGATAACAATTTCTAAAAAATACAAAATAAATATATTAAAGATAGTTTCTACTTTATAAAAAATCTCTCTTTAAGTCTAAGCTGTCATAAAGGTATTTCTGCTAAGAGGAGCTTAGCTAAAAAGGTTCTGGAGTGACCATATTTAGCACTACTTTACCAAAAATCAAAGAAATACATGCTCTAATTAATGCTGCTTCCTTTAGTTGATAATGTGGTTTCTAAGCCAGATTTTCAACTGCTGCAACGGTGCTAGCACGTTGATTAAATGAAAATACCAAAAGTGTGGGCAACAACAGCAGCATCGACAGCAACAGCAACAACAGCAGCAGCAACAACAGCAGCAACAGCAACTTCAACATTAGTTGAAGCCAAAAACCAAAGCAGTGAGCATTCATCTTTGCCAATTTGCATTTCGCAGTTTGCTATTTTCCATTTTCCGTTTTCCGTTTGCTTTTTGGCTTTGTGGTTGCTGGCAACGACAGTAAAATTGCCTTATATGCACCGCCCACCACATGTGCCCCACCAGCAACAACAGCAGCAACAACAGCAGCAACAACAGCAGCAACAACAGCAACAACATGAGACTTGGCATAGGCTCAGCGGGTTTTTGGGTTGCAAATGTTGCTGGGGCACACTTTCCTAATTAGCTGTAGGTTGTCTGCTGGCGCGTCAAATTTGGGCTAACAACAACAGCAGCAACAACAGCAGCAGCAACAGCAACAGCAACAACAACACATTGTCAGGGCAACATATTGCACTTTGGCATCAAATTAATTAAGACTGAAGAAGGCAACGCAACGTGGCCAACAAAAGTGCTGCATATCAAGTCGAAAATTGGCTAAAAGTAAATGCGAGTGGCTTGTAGACTAATTAGTCGATTATGATGCAACTAATTGAGGACCACACACACACACACTCGAAACTTAGTGACTTCACAACAAATTGACCTGCAACATGTTGAACAACAGCCATAAAGAACAACAACAACAACAACAACAGCAACAACCACTTGAACCGCCGAAAAAGAAACATGTTGATTGCTCTATCCAAAAAATTAATTGGACCACACACGACGTCGACTTGAACGTTGAACCACCACGCAAAAGGAGGCAACAACCACTTGATGCCACAGCAACAGAGACAAAGAAAGACTGAGAGTGTGGCAGAAAGAGAGAGTGAGAGAGAGAGAGCGACAGTCAAAAGGGCTGTGTGCGACAGAGACAGATAGACTGGAGTTCGTGGTGCTGTGGGTGTCATATATATTTTAATGACCGCTACGGGCCTCCACATCGATGGATTCTTGATAACCACAACGACCAAATGAAATGGCAAAAAAAAAAAAAAAAATACAGAAAACCATGAAAGATAGATGATTTTCGACTCACAGAAGATTAAATACCCTTAAGAAACGCTGTATTTAATATTCGATGGATTGTTCTATATGATATATATAAAATACAGTAATCCGATTTTAACCAAAGCTCATCAGCTTATACATTTTAATACAAAAGACGCAGTAGGTAATTTTCTTGTAGGTATCTCTGAAAACAAAAAAGTCTTACATACTAAATGTGGATTTTCAACTGATCTTTCCTATGACAGCTATATAAAATTTTATTCTGATCTTAATTAATTTCCTTAAGATTTTTTCGAATCATCAATCTGCAAGTCTACATAGGATATTTAAAAAAATAAAGACATTTTTCCTTTTAAATGTTCCTTTTGTTGGCCGATCGTTCCAATGACAGCTATATGATATAGTAGTACGATATTAGTAAAATTCAACCAGGATGTATATGACAATTTCAAATACCCAATCTGCTGGTTTTCTTGAAATAGTTTAAGATATATAGTAATTGTCCTTACTACAAGTTGATTTTCAACCGATCGTTCTTATTACAGGTATGTGATATAGTAGTCTGATTTTAATAAAAGTTCATCAGGCTGTAAACTTTAATATAAAAGACATAACCTGTGAGTTTTGTTAAGATATCTCAAAAATCAAACAAGTTTTTCAAACTAAATGTGGATTTTCAACGAATGTATCTAAGACAGCTATATGAAATAGTAGTCCAATATTAGCCAAATTCTTTCAGGATGTATAAGTTTTCTTGAGATAGTTTAAGAAATAAGGAAAATTTTCTTACTATATATTGTTTCCAACCGATCGTTCCTATGGCAGCTATGTGATATAGTAGTCAGATATTAACCAAAGTTCAGCAGGTTTTAAATTACTTTACAAAAGACACAATCACTGATTTTGTTTGCGATACCTAAAACAAACTAAAAAAATGTTTGTACTAAATGTTGGATTTCAAACGATTGTTTCTAGACTTATTCTCATCGTACTGATCCAGAACCTACTTTAAGGGTTACAAATCTAGTGACAAAATGAAAATACCCTCTGTTAGGGTATAACCGAAATGCGGCGCGAATGACTGCATAAATCCATGTGAAATGCAACCAACTGACTGACTGACTGACTGACTGACTGACTGACTGACTCCCAGACTAACTGAGGGACTGTTCCACTGGTCTATCTTGAAGATTTGCCTCGCCCAGGCCTCGTGTCGAGTGAGTGGCATGCAACCTGGCTGGCTTTGCAACAGATCTGCCAACTGCCAAAGTTGCTGTCGTCGTTAGTCTGCAAATGCAAATGAGTCTGCGCATATGTAGGTCTCCTGGGTGTCACTCTTAACCTTATTTCCAGTCCTCATAAATGGGAGCAAGCATGCTGACAATGGGTGGCCAACTGCCAAACAGTGTTGCCAACTTTTGTCAAACACGAAATGGTGCTAAAAATAGTTACAAATTTATCTAAGAATGTTTCACAATTCATTAATTTGTAATTTGTTTGGGTTATGACACAGTTAAGAGAGTATGCAGATTTTAAAAGAGTGTCAAGAGGAAAAGGATGAAAAATGGGAAGTAAGGGAAATAATTCAAATTTTTAAAACGAATAAAATTTTAATGCAGAATCAATTAAGAGGTCAAATAATGATCAAAATGGTATTCCACTTGAAAATCGGTTGAGTTTTGACAAAGTTATGATAGATTGAAGTTTTTGAAAAAGTATAAAGGGGTAGGTATGGAAAAAATTGACAATGATGGAAAAAAATCGAATTTTTTAAGTAAATAATATTTTGATGCAGAATGAATTTAGAGGTCAAATAATGATAAAAATGATATTCCACATGAAAATTGGTTGAGTTTTGACAAAGATATGGTAGATTGAAGTTTTGGAAAAAGTGTCAAGGGGTAGGTATGGAAAAAATTGACAATGATGGAAAAAAATCGAATTTTTTAAGTAAATAATATTTTGATGCAGAATGAATTTAGAGGTTACATAATGATCAAAATGATATTCCACATGAAAATTGGTTGAGTTTTGACAAAGTTATGGTAGATTGAAGTTTTGGAAAAGTGTCAAGGGGTAGGTATGGAAAAAATAGACAGTGATGAAAAAAAATTGAATTTTTTAAATATATAATATTTTGATGCAGAATCAAATAAGAGACCGTATAACGAAAAAAATGACATTCCGCCTGAAAATCGGTTGAGTTTTAACAAAGTTATGACAGATTGAATTTTAAAAAAGTGGAAAATACCGAAAGCACTAAAGAAATTAACAGTAAAGGAAAAAAAAAACATTTTTTTTAAGTGAAAAATATTTAGTGTATAATCAATTTAGAGGCCAAATAACAATCAAAATTAATCATCCTTGCAGCTCTACAAATTATAACTACAAGTAAGAGTAGCTGACAACCCTGTTCGCATTAGCTCAACCAGAGCTGTCATACGTAGAAGCTAATGCCGTCTGCCTAATTAAACAGTTTTTCCTTGCGCTTATTTATGGGTTTATTATAAGGGAAATAAAAAGAATTACAGTGGTAATATAAGTATGTGTATGTTTGCCACAAATCGCCAGCGGTTGCATGCAACTGCAGACAACAACAGCACTGATGTTGCACGCATGTGCAGAAACATGTGTAAAGTTTATACAAATGTAAATAGAATGCGGCAAGGATCGCAATCGAGCGGTGTCTCTATTGTTGTTGTTGTTGTTGTTGTTGTGAACTTGCCTCCGCCGAGAGTCGCCTTGTAACAGAATCCGCCCACTTTGGCAAGCGGTTACGCCCCCAAGCGACCATACGACCGAACTACACTCAGCTGTGGCAGTTGCACTCCGTGTTGCAGTTGCAGTCGCATCGTAAACTCAGCACGTAAATTATGATCAGCCAACGGCGTTGAATATTAATTGCGGCGCATCGAAATGAACAAAAGGCTGCATGAACAGCAGCAGCAACATTCCACCTAGACGCTAGACTCCAGACTCTAGACTCTTGCCACATGTGGCAGCAACAGCTCCATACTTGGTGGTCATGTGGACGCGCGCATCTGTAACGGTGCCTTTGATAAGCGTCGATAATTATTGAGGAGCCGTCGCTGTCTTTGGTCTTTGGACTTTTGCTCTTCTCAGATCTTCTTGCAGTTAGAGCTTTAATTAATTTGCAGCTAACTTTGATCGTCCCATGCATGCTCACTACCAGGGATGGATATCGACTAAAATATGTCCATATTGAAATTTGAAAAAATATCTCAAAAAATTGAATTTTGAAATATCATAATAAAATAAATAATAATAAAAAAAAAGTTTACAAAATAATAATTATCTCAGATGTTGGCTGAGTTATCTTAAAACACAAAAAATGTTTTTCATACTAAAGATTACTTTGAACCCGATTGTTCCTATGGCAGCTATATGATATAGTAATTCGATTTTGATCAAATGTCGTCAAGAAGTAACAGGCAGTCCAAAAAACATTATCTGTGAGTTTGGTTAAGATGTCTTAAGAAACAAAATCTGTGAGTTTGGTAGCAAAGTTTATCATACTAAGCAATTTTCTCAATGTGTGAAGTTTGACCCCGAATTTGACTAACTTGTAGATTGAATTTCGCAAAACGCCGATAAAATTATCTCAACTATGTTGTGTGAAATTTTCAGCTTAAAAACTAACAAAGTTTTTCATACTAAGCAATTTTCTTAATGTGTGAAGTTTGACCCCGAATTTGACCAACTTGTAAATTGAATTTCGCAAAACGCCGATAAAATTGTCTCAACTATGTTGTGTGAAAATTTCAGCGTCCTAGTTTTTATGGTTTGGGCTGTACAATGATCAGTCAGTCAGTGAGTCAGGTCAAAGAGTTTTATTATATCGATATAATATTGAGATATGTTAGATATGCATCCCTGGACAGTACTCAGAATTTTTGTAGCTTTTGTTTTCGCCATTGTCGCGGTCATCACTCAGCTGGAGTTGAAGTTGAAATCGCCTCCGTCCTCAGTCAGTGTCAACACAGCAACGACCCCCGTTGCTCCGTTTGCTGTCTTGCTGTTTGATGTATTGTCGCCAGTTCGGGCAGCAGCAACATCAGCAATATCAGACAAGGTGTGGTCCAGGTTAAGGTCCTTTAAGTGCTGTCATAGTTGTTTGCTTCTAACTTGAAATATTTGTTGCGGATGCGCCTCTTCACTGAGTGCCAATGAGAGGCAGCAACAGCAACAGCAGCAACTCTTAAATTGTTGACTCAACAACAGCAGCAACAACTGCGCTCTTCGACCTGGTTTGTGGCCTGGTATTTTGTCCTGCGGCCACCAAAGCAGAGAATGCATGAAAACCCCCAAAAAAAAAAAAAAAAGAAACCTGAAAATTGTTTGTGTATTTATCATGGCCGACAAAGCGGCGCAAATCTCTCAGTAACAAAATCACAAGGCTATCAGCAACAACAACAAACAACAAACAATAATAAAAATGCCAAGCACAGTTGTTGCTTGTTGTTCGCTTGTTGACCAAAATACAAACGAAACACAAAACACGAATCTACACAAAACCTCATAAAAGAGAGAAAAAAACAAATTAAATACTCTACAAAAAAACAAAAAGCCCGGAAGCAAGTTTCAAATAAAAAAGAGTTCAGTTTATTGAATTCTTGCAACGATCACAAAACACAAAACAGTTGTTACTATGTACTCTTACAAATCTAGAATTGCGGCAACAATGTAACACAGTGTTTGCTAAAAGAAGTTTTAAAAAGTGACTTTTTATTAAGATATTTTAACACTTTGTAGTTTTTAAATTAATTATTTGGAAGCTTATATATTAAACAATTTGAAAAGAGACTAGACTTGAAAATTTTCTAGTTAGAATTAAAATATCTAGAAAAATTTAAAAGCAATTCCTTTTGAAAAATTTCTAGTTAGATTTAAAATACCTAATCAATTCCTTATAAATAAATACCAAAGCACGAAAGTTTAAGTAAAATTATTTTTTAAAAAAATTGCCACAAATCTTCAGAAAAATTTAATAACAATTCCTTTTGAAAAATTTCTAGTTAGATCTAAAATTTCTAATGAATTCCTTTTTAATAAATACCAAAACACGAAAATTTAAGTAAAATTATTTATTAATTATAAAAAGTGCCACAAATCATTAGAAAAATTTAATAACAATTCCTATATTCGGACATATTTTCGGAGTCATTAATTAATCAATCAAGTCAAATTAAATTCATATAAAAAATATTTTTTATCACATTTTGTTCAAATAAAAATAGTATTTGATTGAATTGTAGACCAATTTTAAATTGTATTCAATCCCTAAAAATGTAATATGTTTATTTAATTTTTTTTTATTTTAACTGGTTAACCAGTCACCTACTGCTGGCAGTCACTGTATGTACACAATCTCAAGTAACTCCACCTTGAGTAATTAGGCACGATTTTAAGAATAATTACCACCTGGTCGGCAGGCCCACATGTTTTCCACGTACAAATTGCCGCCGTATTGTAAAGTTGATTCGATTGTTGGTCGAGTTTCTGATATGTTTGCCAACGATATTTAAAAATTTGTATGTGCCCCCCCAGGCGGGTCATAAGCAAAACGCTCGTAGTTCGGAAGCGAATTAAGCGGCAAATAATAAATAATTTGAGCTCATAAAATGCAATAAAAAGCCGCTCATAGCGCTGCGATTTATTTCATAAGATAATTTCAAACTAATTTGGTAGCATTTAGTTGGAGAATTATCGGCCACCCCACCATCAATGACAGTGGCGAGCACAGCGGGTAGCACCACCAAACCACCGTACCACCGCACCACCAGAAACCACTAGAAACCACAGCTGAGTAATGGCATTGAAAACTGCATAAATTTTCGCAGCCATGTGGACACCGCCCATTTCAAATCACTCAAACGACAACGGACAGCGAATAAAATATGCAGACATATGGCGAAAAATTGCAATGAAAGGAACAAAAAAAAAATTAGAATATATTACGGGAATAGTTGGATGTAGAAAACTCGGAAAAAAGAGTTGGAAAACCAGGAAGAACTTTAAGTTTGATAAAGTTTGAAAGTACTCCGATTGATTGACAGAAAAAATTATTTTAAAGATAAATCATATATTTAAATATATTAAAATTAACACAATCTTTTTGGGAGTATATAATTTAAACTTTAATAAAAAAAAAAAAACACTAAAATATTCTATAGTTAAATTTTTATATTATAGAATTTTTAGATTTATAGATTTTAGATTTATAGGACATAAAAGAAGTAGCATATTTTTTTCAATTGCAAGATTTTTACTAAAATTGGGTAAGAATATATATATTTCTTTCGATCTAAACCATATATATTTGTAATAGATGTAATTTATTTGAACTCATATTTTAAATTAAAATTTTTAATACATCTGAGATCCTAATGTATATTTCTATTTATTATATATAAGTCTTTTTTTTTTTATAAATAGTTCAATATGTTGTCATGATATTTTAATCTACAATTGTTTAAGGTCATTTTAATCCTGTATTCATATTGTCGACAGAACCTTTTACACGTGCTGTAATCGATCCGCATTTTTAAGATACGCCCATCTGCCAATCTCAGAAAATTATACACATATCTCTGGACAGTTTGGCTTATATAATTTGTGTTCAAAACAAATGTCACTGCGATTTTTTATACCCGTTACTTAAAAAATAAGTAAAAGGGTATATTGTGTTCGTTGGAATGTATGTAACAGGGAGAAGGAGGCATCTCCGACACTATAAAGTATATATGTTCTTGATCAGCATCAATAGCCGAGTCGATATAGCCATGTGTGTCTGTCCGTCTGTCCGTCCGTCCGTCCGTATGAACAAAAGGATCTCAGAGACTATAAGAGATAGAGATACCAAACTTTCACTCACAGACTTCTATATAATTTGTTTACAATACTTTTATATATGTTTATATTAAGTAATGGGTATTCTTTTGTCGGGATCTCGACTATAGCCTTTCCCACTTGTTTTTTTAAATATATGTCAAATGTTGAGAACGATGGCAGCTGAAAAGTCTTGAGAGTAAAGTGCAATTAGAAAAATTCCCACGTCAAAATGTTATAAAAAGAATGTCGATTGGCTAAGATGGTACAGTTCTAGTTAAAATTTTAGGAAATTACTAGCAAAAGCGGAAATATGATATTCAAGTATTTGGAAAAATCAACTTCAGGAAAAGAATTTCCATCACGTTATGCCTACAAGTACTTGGAGAGGGGCATGAAAATTGTTGGATGGTTGCCGCCAGCTAGAGATTCGACTTGTTACTGGATCTACATGATCTGGAGTGGGATAGTATTGTTTACCATGGTTCTATATTTACCACCTGCAATCTTCGGGAGTTACATTATTGACTTCGAGAGTTTTACGCCGGGAGATTTTCTAACCTCGGTGCAAGTGGCATTTAATGCCGCATGCCTCGCACTGAAGATACTCGTGTTGTTGCCACAAATGCAACTCTTCCGGCAGGCCAAAGAATTGCTCGATGTGATGGACAAGCGTTGTGTGCGGCAAGAGGATCGCATTGAAGTGCACCGATGTGTAATACTCTGCAATTACACCTATATGATCTATCAGGGTGTCTACTCATCCTATGCCACACTGACCTATCTCAGCTCGGCGATAACGGGTACACCTCCTTGGGGATTCTATCTGCCCTTTGTGGATTATCGTGATGGCATTCGTAGCTTTTGGGTGGCATCTACTGTGGAATACATTATTGGCTCTTGTGCTGTGTTTTGTGATCAAATGATTGATCTCTTTCCTGTGATTTTTGGAGTTTTGCTGAGAACCCATTTGAAGCTGTTGATTAAGCGTGTTGAAAGATTACGCACAGCTGAGGCAGAAACTGAAGAACAGAGTCACGAAGAGTTGGTTCATTGCATTAAGGATCATAAACTATTATTAGAGTAAGTCCAAATTAATTTTAGTAAAGAAATAGTGTACTAATAGGGTAAAAAGATAGCCTTGTTAAAAACCAAATAAATGTGGTTTGTATTTAAAATAACTTTTGAAATTATTATCCGATAAAAATTGCAATTTATTTAATTGCAAAACACAATTTATATTAATGTAACCAACTATTTTTTAATAATATCAAAAATTTTGCATTTATTATGAATTTTATAATTTTAATTTCAAGTTGATGAACTGCAATCAATTTTAATAGCAATCACTTTTTAATTTCAATTATTTTAATTGCAAGCATTTCCTTAACATTTACTACAATTTGTAATTTTTCACAATCAAATTAAATTTAGCATTTATGATTTTAATCGAGTATAAGTAAAAACTTTGATTTGTAATTATCAAAAATATATATATTACGACTTTGTCAGATGATAATGAAATTTTCTATAGCTTTAAATTAAATTTTAAGTCTTCAAATAAATTTTTTTTGGAGATTTTTGAGATATGTTTTGAAGAGACTTTTTAAGATAAGAGTTTTTTTTAATTAATAAACGTTTTCTTTGCAGATTCTGTGATGTATTTCGACCCATTATATCTGGCACCATTTTTGCTCAGTTTCTGGTCATTGGCTTGGGTCTGGGTTTATCCATGATGAATCTGCTCTTCTTCTCGAATCTGTTGACGGGCTTGGCAACCTCGGCATTTATAGTTGTGCTAATGATTGAAACATTTCCGTTCTGTTATGTCTGTGAATTGATTGACGAAGATTGCAATATGCTGACTACGGCCATATTCCATTCAAATTGGCTGGATGCCAATAAACGCTATAAATCGACGCTTGTTTATTTCTTGCATCAGACTCAGCAGTCGATTAAATTTATAGCCGGCGGCATTTTTCCCATTTCCATGAAAACCAACATTGAAGTGAGTCCTTGTCTAATAATAAATGTGCATTTAATTGCTAGACTCGAATTTCTTTTCAGGTAGCCAAGTTGGCTTTCACAGTGGTAACGTTCGTCAAGCAGATGAATATTGTGGAGAAACTAGTAAAGGATTAAAAATAAGAATATTACAGAAATCTAATCTATTGAAACGATAAATTTGTAGAAACTTAAAACACAGCTGCACACTAAAATAAATGTTTTATGATCACAATAAATTTTTAAATTCTAAACACAGATCTTAAGTCAAAACTGGTCGGCCGGTGCTACAGTCGAGCATACTCGACTGTCGGAGACACCGTACTTACTATGGCAAAATCTAATAATGGAAAAAATTAATAAATATTTACTAAAATATTACTTAACTTAAATGCATATTGGTTACGATATCTCATAAAACTAAAAAGTTTTTCATACTAAAACTTGATTTTCGTCCGATTGTTCCTATGGGCGCTATATGATAAAGTGGTCCGATTGAAAAAAGAAACAAACTTGACCTGCCTGCAATATTGAGGAATCTACATACCAAATTTAATAACACTAGCTTTTAAATTGTTCTTATAATTTGGATATGAAATTTTTTTTTTTCGATTTGTGGGCGATAAAGTGGGCGTGTCCGAATTTTGAAACAAACTTGATCTGCTTGCAATATAGAGGAAACTACATACCAAGTTTGGTGTCTCTATCTCTTATAGTCTCTGAGATCTAGGCGCTCATACAGACGGACAGACGGACAGACAGACAGACAGACAAACAGACAGATAGACAGACGGACATTGCTATATCGACTCGGATTTTGATGCTGATCAAGAATATATATACTTTATAGGGTCTGCCACGCCTCCTTCTGCCTGTTTTTTTTAAGTAGGGGGTGTTTAAAAAGTAATATTTTCTAATAGAGAAACCACTTGGTTCTGTCTTGTAAAAAATAATAAAAATCTATAAAGCAAATATTTTTTACTTAAGTAAACTTTCTTTTTTATCAGTGTAGATCACTTGTGAGTTCTACACTGCAATTTATGTTTAACGTTTAGCAGCTTGACAAGAATCTGTGGACAATGCGAATGCGAATCGATCCCTAATCGCACATTTGGCCAATTCTTCTTGAATCTACGACCTATTCTTTGACTGCTCTTGAGCAGAAGAATTGCTGTTGAGTGTTCTGTGCCGTTTGAATGACTCATGGCAATGCCTTAACCATTGTATTGAACGATCCCAACGGGAATTGCTTGTTGATCGTTGAACTTTGCGGGTTTGACCATAAAACAGAAAATATTGCGTATACGCAGTGGCTGCCAAGCAAAACCTTTAGTTGAAGAGGAAATTGAATATTAAAAGCAACACGTTCAAGGCAAACAAACATTGATTTTGAGTTGCAGATACAGATGCGAACAGAGCTATAGATACAGATACAGATACACAGACACTCGCATAAATCTATCTTTTAGATTTATGGCACAACAGAGCCACGTTAATAGGCAAATGAGCGAGAGAATGAGTGTGGTGAAATGCCTTTCAGTGTGTGTGTGTGTGTGTGTGTGTTAGCCAGGTTAACTGTACTGCACGCTGTTGCAGTCTAGGCCAACTTGTGAAAATGGTAATAAAACTTTTCATGCACATTTATGGATGGTTCTTTTTATGCCAGCTTGTCTTGCAAAATGAATTATGAAATATTTGGCAATGGGATGAATCGGCCAATGAATCTGGAGAAAGAAGAACTCTCTCTTGGCTCCAACATGCATTTATCATGGCCATGTCGGTAAAAGGACATGGCCAGAAATCTGCGCTATCTGCGTGCAGATAAATAAATAACCGCAGCTAAAAAAAAAGAAGAAAAATAAACCTGTAGCCCAGGCCCATAAAAATTGAGTTATTAAAATAGCCAGCTGCGACAGGTGCACGAGAGCGATAGACAAGGAAAGAGTGAAAGAGAGAGACAGCTAGAGAGTGAGAAAGAGCACAGTTTAAGCTTGGCTAACAGTGCGTTGTGATGGAAGCAAATGCAGGTCAATTGTGGCCAGCTACTGTTAACACACAAATTCCCATGTATTTTTAATTCAACTTACAAATGTTACCAATTTTCCACATACTCGTAGTACAACAATTCGTGCCAAGTGGCGCAACGATAACAATGGAAAATTACACTAGTTAACAGGCGATTTAAAACTCAACTTGGCTGCTTTTAAGCAGAGATATTAAATTTTAAATTAAAACTGCAAGGCTATAAATATTTACTAAATTTTAATATGGTTAAAACAAAATTATTTAACATATTTTAAGTTATTTTCATAAATATTTATCTGGTTTGTTAATCTTATAAATTATTATTTGTAGTATTAAGAAAAGAAAATAAAGATAAGAATTTTTATTTATTTTTTTTTTTTTTTTATTTATTTTTAAAATGTTTGCATAAAACAAATACCAAAAATGTACTTACAAATTAATTTTTAAAACTTAATAGGAAATTAATAATTATATTAAAAATAAATATATAAGAAATAAAAATTCGTATATAGCTTATACTCACAATTTTTACAGTAAAAATAAAAAAATAGCAGATATCTATGATTTTTAGCGAAGTAAACAATAACAAAGTCTACATTATGATTTCAATGAAATAACAAAGTCTACATTATGATTTCAATTAAATTGTTGGATCCCTTGTTGATTGTTAATCCCTTTTTGGGGTCAATTTTTTTTTAAGAAAAAATTATAAATTTGCATTTTAATAAAGAGTGTTTGATTTTTAATGTTAATTTTGTAAACTAGTGTAATTTAAGTGAACTGCAGAGCAGAGCGCGAGAATTCAACAGCAAAACAATTACAGCTGCCAGTTGAATGTTGGTCCAATTACGAAGGCGGTTCAACGGGAAGGCACTTGGCCTGGCCCAAATCGCCAGACCAGTCAGTCCGTCCGTCCGTCCGTCCACCCGTCAGTCTGTCCGTCTGTCCGTCCGTCCGTCTGTCTGGCAGTCTGGCAGTCAGCCATGGAGGCGTCTCTCTGTCGTTCGCTCGCTTTGGCTGTCGAATATTTTCCGGCAAACGTCGAGAAAGCGCGATAACATTTTAACACACAACGCAAATTTCATGCACACACCCAACACACACACACACACAACCATACACATATACAGTTAGTCAACAAAGTGTTTTAACAAAATAAATAATTTTTTCTTTTTTAAATTTCCTCTAAGAACCATCGACAAAGATAATTAAATAAAATATAAAGATAAAAGTCCATATACTTACAATATTTTATTTTATATTTTATTTTCTTTATTTTTAGTGTTTTTTTTTAGATAGTTATTAAGTTCTTTAATTACATTTTTAATTTATAAAATTTAACTTCAATTTTTCAGAAATGTTTTTTCTTATTATTTTTAGATAAATAAATTATTTTTGACAAAATAAACTATTTTTATTTTTATAGCATGCTCCATGAACCATAGATGAGGGTATTAAAATAAGAATTAAAAAAAAAAATACATAAAAAATATTTTTTGCGCCAGAAACTCAACTTTATTTAATTTTTATAATTTTCAGTCAGTATATAAATTGTCTAGTTTTTTAAATGCTGTTTTTATTTTTAGAAGACGAAAAATATTATAAATAAATATAATAAAATGAAGTCAAACTTAAATACAAAGAGAAAACCTGTAAATGTTTGATTTTGTCAAAACACTTTCTTGACTGACTGTATGTAGCACACCCATGATAGAGTCAGACCAAAAATTGAAGCTGCTGAGTTCTCATGTGAAGGTTTTTTATCAACAACAACAACAAAAACGAAGAGAACAACCACAACAAAAAAGAAGCAACTGAAGCTGAAGCTGCTGTTTCTGGCCAAACACAATATGACCCTTGGGTCTGCATTGGGGATAAGATAAATGAAATGAAGTTTCCTTATTCGTATTCGGCAACAAATACTTATGTACTCACATGTATGTATGTGTGTATGTGTAGCGATAATGCCCTTAAGTGCTATAGTCGATAGCAATTGTGAACTGCAACTAAGTGAAGCTCTCTTTATTCGTATTTTCTCAGGTTAACCCTATCGAACATGTCTGAATTGGCAAGCTAATCATATCCAGGCCATAACTGTTGTCATCTCTTCTCTGACATGTAAATAGAATCATGCATGCCACATGACCCAGCTGACCTATTTACCATGTGCCATTTGCCATTTACCATCTCACTGTGCCACAATGCCAATAAATTAGCATATAAGCACAAACAGGTAAGAAATTTAAACCAAAAAAAAAATAAAAATGAAAGAGAACAGAGTTGGAAAATAAAAACATAAAAAGCAACGGCACAAGCATAAAATCTGCACATGAAAGGATTTTTGGCACAAATGAAAACATAAACAAATACAATTTAAGAGTGTGCAACTGAAGGAACCAAAAAAATAATAAAAAAAACATCCTGCCAGATACAAAAGCAAACAATTCCGAAATACTAGTTGCATGACATCCTAAAAGTAGACTATACTATGCTCAGTGAACTTTTGAACAATAGGTTATATTCATTTTAGTATCCTATATATTATTTTATTTATTTATTGAACGTCGAAATTTGATAGTATTAAATAAATATACTGATAAAATTATTACAATAAATCATTCAAAATAATTATTTAAAAATGCAGATTTTTTTATGCAACATAACAATTTTAATTTACTACTTAAAATATATTTTTCTATTTAAATTTATATATTTATCTAGATGAATTTTTAATTCGCTTGTATATACATTTAAACTTTTATATTTAATTAAGCACTAGGAAACAAATAAATAAATAATAATAATAATAATAATCTAATTCCTCTATATAAATTAATATCCTTATTTTATTATATTCAAATATTTCATTCAATTCAATTTTTATGGCACATTTTATCTGCTATTTTTACGCTCTCAAAACTCTTATAACCGCAGTATTATTTTCTTTTCAGCTGCAGGGTATAAAAATGTGAAATTTATTCAATTCAAAATGTTCGTGGTGCAATTCTTTGTGCCTTTTTATAATGCATATACAATTTGCCAAAATACAAAAGATACGAAATACAAAACGAAAGCGTAGATAAATGATGGCTAAGTAGAAATAAAATAAATCAAATTGTAAATGCTTTTGGCATTTAAACTTGATAAATAAAAAATTTAAATATAGAAAAGGATAACTAAAGCATTGTTTATTGCAAAATAAATAAAAGTCTATATAAAATGATATATTGAAGGGTATAAGAAACATATATGTAGATTAACGCTTGAAGATGAATAAATTGTAAGATAGTTACATATCTGTAGCTTAACAGCTGCCACTTTTAATCGCATTCCACAATTTGTGGCATGCACATAACTCCACTTTGTAGGGGCAACAAAAAGTGCACACTTTTTTTTATTATCAACACATGCAGCAAAATCAACTGAATATACAATCAAACACACACACACACACACTATAAAGTGTGCAAAAAAAGCATTGTAAGTAAAACAACAACAAACAGACAATGTACAACGAAATTTACAAATAACTTAACAATTTGCTTTTGGCCCTGTTGACGTGGTGCCATGTGGGCCAAGGGTGAAGGGTGAAGGGCGAGTGAACGAGTCATCACGACGATGATGACGACAACAACAGCAACAACAACAACAATAACTGCTGGTGAAAGTTAAGGCCAATCATTGCAGTGACATCAACAACATATACAGCAACAACAGCAACAACAATTGCTAACAGAGACATGAATTTCAATACGTTTAAAGCACAAGTTATTTGGGATTGGTAGCATACATTTGTTATATATGATTGTCATGCCAAAAGTCAATCCTCAACAACAGCAGCTGAATTCTTCAAGTCTTCAATTCTGCAATTCTGCAATTCTTCTCTTACTTCGATATTAACAATGCTAATTTTTGGTACATTCTTTAAAAGTATGATGAACCCGACATATAAGGACATGCTGTTTAATAAAGAAAGTTATCTTCGGATTATTAACTTGAATTAAAATTTAATCTTAGCATTTCTTATCTTTCAGTTTAATAAAGTTAAACTTAATCTTTAATCTATACGAAATTTCACAATTCTTTACAATTCTATGACAACCTTTAACTTATATCTGGACTTGTTCGTCATCAAATCAACCCCAGAACTTGATGTTAGCTTATTTTGTGCACAGCGCACATAAATTATATAGTTCAAGTTTATTTTCATACCCTATAGTCAGAAGAATAGCTAAAAGGGTAGCATAAGTCTGAAAAAAATTATGAAATGAAGAAAAAAACAGCAAAAATCCAAAACACATACAACAAAATTGTATCTTGATTTTAAAAAAGTAAAAATATATATATAATCCTTAAGCCCTAAATCTTAAAAATCTTTAAGACTTTTCTTAAATACCATTCAACATAGTAATGTTGTTGGTTTATTTTTAATTAAAATCTGGAAAAGTCTTAAAAAATTTGCGAATTAAAATATTTGTATGTAAAAAATTCTGTTTTACTTATTTTATTCAGTTTTATTTTATAATCTAATTTTATTTTTGTCAAATGCTCTGTTTTAAGGTTGTTAAGGCTTTTTTTACCTCATCCATCTACATGAATAATTGTGAAAGATGCATATTATGTAGAGTATCTCAAAATCAATCTTCTTCAATTTGTAGCATTTCCTTCTATTGTGAATTTTAAGGAATTAAATTCCTTAAAAAATTTTGAATCTTTTAATTAAATAACTTTTTAAATAAAATCAGGGAACGTTTTAAAAAATTTGCGAAAGAAAATATTGTGTATAAAATTGAAATCTGTTTTATTTATTTTCCAGTTTTATTTTAAAATCTAACTTTATTTTTGACAATTGCTGTGTTTTAAGGCTGTTAAGATTTTTCTTACATCATCTGTTTATATGAATAATTGTGAAAGATACATATTATGTAGAGTATCTAAAAATCAATCCTCTTCTTTTTTGTAGCATTTCCTTCTTTTGTGAATTTTCTCATCCGCTCCTATCTCTCAATCCATCGCCCATTTTCGACTTGAACTCGTCATAAATTTTAATACACATTTTGGTTTGCAAATTGCTCAAAAGATGCATTTCTCGCGGTCTTCTCCGCCTCCGCCTCATCCTCCATCTTCATCATCCTCTTCTCTTTCTCCTGCCTCTTTCCACTCTCTTTCGCCACTCCTTTGTCGTCGTTTGCTGCTGTTGTCCTTTTGCAGCGACAACTGTGACGAGCCCGTCAACTTTTGATTGACTGGCTAAGTTCAACCGTTCGTGGCTCTTGGCTCTTGGCTTTTGGCTCCTTCTATGCCAAGTTTCTTGCCTCTTTCTTTCCCACTCCACTCTTCTCTTTTCTTTTGGCCACTCAACGCACTGGCATAGAACGGCAGCAAATTGCATAATTTTTACATAAATATGCTGACGTGCATTCATAATCATAAAAAGGGTTAAAATTCCATTCTTTCATTGTTGTTGTTCCATTCTTTTGTTTTGCCTCTCAGCCTCCTCTTGTTGGCCAGTTATTTATTTGGCCTCATGTCTACCTACATACATACATATATTTCATATAATATGCAGCCTAATAGGCATTCACTATAAGGTCTCCCCACTCCCCAGTTTCCAATTGACAAAATGTATGCAAAGCTAAAACAACGACAACAACCAGAATATGAAGAAGAAGAAGAAGAAGAAGAATAGTGCATAAAATATTTATGATATAGCATTTGGTATTGGCATTATTTTCAGCTTCAATGACGGCTTATAAGTCCAAAACTACTCTACATGAATTACGAATGCATAAAAATGCAGACATTTCTTACGGATCATATTTACCACAGAATACAGTTCTCCTCTACAGGTGCAGAATTTTCTAAAGAAGGAATTCTTTAAGTTGTTGAAGCTCTCTACTTTTTTTACTACGATATAAAATACAATTGACTTTTTTAGCTCAGGAAATATTAAGTAAAATCAGGCAAAGCATTTGCATTGAAGTCGATGCCATAATCTAGAGAAACAAAATTATTTAACAAAATTAAATAAATTTAAATGCAGAATCAATTTGGAGGCCAAACCGTGATCAAAATGACATTCCGCTTGAAAATTGGTTTAGTTTTGACAAAGTTTGAAGTTTTGGAAAAAGTGTCAAGGGGTAAGTATGGAAAAATTGACAGTGAGGGAGAAAAATCGAATTTTTTAAATATATAATATTTTGATGAAGAATCAATTAAGGAGCCAAATAATGATCAAAATGGTATTCCACTTGTAAATCGGTTGAGTTTTGACAAAGTTATGCTCGATTGAAGTTTTTGAAAAAGTGTCAAGGGGTTAGTATGGAAAAAATAGACAGTAATGGAAAAAAAATCGAAATTTTCAAATAAAATATATTTTGATGCAGAATCAAATTAGAGGCCAAATAATGATCAAAATGGTATTCCGCATGAAAATCGGTTGAGTTTTGACAAAGTTATGGTAGATTGAAGCTTTGGAAAAAGTGTCAAGGGGTAGGTATGGAAAAAATTGACAATGATGGAAAAAAATCGAATTTTTTAAGTTAATAATATTTTGATGCAGAATGAATAAAGAGGTCAAATAATGATCAAAATGATATTCCACATGAAAATCGGTTGAGTTTTGACAAAGTTATGGTAGATTGAAGCTTTGGAAAAATTGTCAAGGGGTAGGTATGGAAAAAATTGACAATGATGGAAAAAAATCGAATTTTTTAAGTTAATAATATTTTGATGCAGAATGAATTTAGAGGTCAAATAATGATCAAAATGATATTCCACATGAAAATCGGTTGAGTTTTGACAAAGTTATGCTCGATTGAAGTTTTGGAAAATGATACAAGTAGTCGATTAGAAATTGAAACTTGAGATTTAAAATTTTTATCACTTCAAAGGGGGGACCCTTACCATCAAAATCGAGCCTTGTCGATTTAAAACTTGCTCCTTGTAAGTTATGAGCACCAACTGTTGAGGACTAAAGGTCAGTCGTAAGTTTAAAGTTCAGCGGGAGAAAAAGGCGCTTACATTTGGGCAGCAACCCAGTATGAGGACATAAATGTGGACATCATGTATTCTTACATGGCTCCAGGGCTGCGAGTTGCGTGTTTCCTTGTGCTCATCCATAACGCACATTTGGACAGTTAAAAGCAACGAGCTGTGAGAGTCAATTGCAGGCAAAACTGTGCCATTGTCAGTTGAATGTTGTTGCTGTTACTGCTGTTGTTGTTGCTGTTGCTGCTGTGACAAAGGCCTGGCCATGACTATGTGACGACCTAGGGTCTTCTCAACGGTGGCAGACAAACAAGGACAACCACAAAATGGCCACCGCAACAGCACAGCAGCAACCGTTGGCTATAAACGACATGTGCGGGTCAAAAGGACGCCCCCACGCACAGCAGCAACATCAACAGCAGCAGCAGCAGCAACATCAGGATGATGACGACAACTACATGCACAACAAGTAAGAGCGCTACAGTCGAGCTGCTCGACTCTTAAAGGCCCAGTACCGCTAAGGATTAGTAAACTTTAATAAAATATAAATAAAGAAAATAATCTGAATAAAAATAATAAAAATATTAAACTTCAAAAGAAGTATATTAAAATAAATTTGAACTAACTTTAATAAGGAGGAAAAGTGTAAGAATAGAAAATGCCTAGATAGGAGATCTAAGATCTAATTCAGAATGGAGTATTTCTTGCAACAGGATAAACTTTTATTTTAGATATATATAAAAAAAAATAATTTTAGCTCCTATGTTTCAATATTAACTATTAAATATTTAATTGTAATTTGTAAAGTAGAATTAATATTCTTAATTTTAATACATATAAATTTGTGTAGCAAAAACTATAATGAGGGGTGTCAGGAGGGGTGAGGAGGGAAAGCAAAACCAACCGAAAACCTCAAAAAAATGAAAAATTAAATGTATTTTAATTTGTATAATATACATTTTTATAGTATAAATTGAAAATAACAATTATTTTGTGTATTTAAAAGAAAAATTTAAATTTAATATTTACTTAATTTTTTTTTTTATAGATGAAATTATAAAAATTATATTAAATTTTTTCTATATCAATTTAAAATAAAAGATTATCCTGTTTTCAGACTAGGTCATTTGAAATAAGTATATCTAATAGCCTATTTACACGACAGTACATTTGGCACATTCGACTCCATTTTCATCATTCGGACCGAATGTGGACTTCGTTTCAGTACAAAATCCGAATGATCATTTTGGCTCATTCATAATGAATGTTAAGATTTGTTGCCAATGGAAAATGTTTTAACAGTTTCACATTTGTTCGTGGAAAGCCAAAAATCTAACACATTCAAATGTGAGCAAATGTGGCAAATGTGGCAAATGTGGCAAATGTGATCATGAAAGTAAATGAGTTTTAAGTAAATTTGTTGGAGAAAACCACAAACTATTAAACCTTTTATATTTTAATAGCACACAAAAATGTCCATGAACCCAAAATCCTTTGCATCCTTTGGCAACTGGGCTAACAAGGCAACGAGGCAACCAATGAAGCCGCACTAAAGGCACACCCTAGAACTCTCTTGCCACATGCCACCTTCGAGTTGCTGTTGTTGCTGCTGCTGGTGTTGTTGCTGCTGTTGTTGCCTAGCAATTGTCGTTATAAATGGCAGTCATAATAAGTGGGTTAAATGTCCAGGCAAACATGCCACACTCTGGGTCTCTGTGTCAGCTGCAAAAGTGCTTGAAAGCGAGGAGAATCTCGAAGGGAGCTGGACATTCAGTTCAGTTTCAGGTCATGTGTTGATTCGCTGTTGATTTTGTGTCTTGTGGCTGGTGCAAAACTAATTACCGATAGTTCAAGGGGTCACTTGTGTTGCTTGTCCATTGAAGAACTCTTTAAATTGCAATTAAATGCCACTTGGATGGCGAGCGTCTTTCCAGGCGATTATAAAGCAATCAAGCCCGGACTTGCCCCCTCAACTTGCCACAGCCACAGCTAGAGCATTTACATCATTTGCAAAATCATAATTCGCGTGTTAAGCGCGCATTAGTCTCACGTTGATTTATCACAGCAGGTACAACTCTAGAAACTGGGTCTGGGTCTCAGCATTCGGATCTGGATCTGGCTTTGAGTCTCTCTGTCTGCATCTGGATCCTTGCACTCCTTCTCCCTCTCTCTATCACGCTTGTGGCATGCGGTTTTAATAACCGAATTCGCAGCTAATTTCAAGCAGAAACTTCAGAGCCAGCGGCATGTGGGTGAATGCCGCATATCCTAGAGATGAGCGCGTGACTTGAACAACTAACTAAAGCACGGAAAGGTAAGTATGAAAGTATGGCAGAGATAGACAGTACAGGGAAAATATTTAAATTTTTTTATTGATAAAAATTTTGATGCAGAATCAATAAAGGTGCCAAAT
The DNA here is from genome assembly GCF_004354385.1 of Drosophila innubila. Classification (NCBI taxonomy): domain Eukaryota; kingdom Metazoa; phylum Arthropoda; class Insecta; order Diptera; family Drosophilidae; genus Drosophila; species Drosophila innubila. The sequence continues at coordinate 3,360,456 of NW_022995376.1, forward strand.
AATGATCAAAATGATATTCCGCATGGATATCGGTTAAGTTTTTACAAAGTTATGACTATTTGAACTTTTAAAAAAAGTGTCAAGGGTAAAGTATGAAAAGTGGGGAAAAAATTGACAGTGCGGGAAATTTTTTAAGTGAAAAATAGTTTGATGCAGAACGAAATAACAGGCCAAAAAATGATCAAAATGATATTTCGCATCAAAATCGGTTGAGTTTTGACAAAGTTATGGTAGATTGAAGTTTTGGAAAATGTGTCAAGGGGTAAGTATGGAAAAAACGGACAATGATGGAAAAAAATCGAAATTTTTAAATAAATAATATTTTGATGCAGAATGAATTTAGAGGCCAAATAATGATCAAAATGGTATTCCGCATTGAAATCGGTTGAGTTTTGACAAAGTTATGGTAGATTGAAGTTTTGGAAAAAGTATAAAGTGGTAGGTATGGAAAAAATGGACAGTGATGGGAAAAAATCGAAATTTTTTAAATAAATAATATTTTGATGCAGAATGAATTTAGAGATCAAATAATGATCAAAATGGTATTCCGCATGAAAATCGGTTGAGTTTTGTCAAAGCTATGAGATTTGAAAGTTTTCAAGTAAGTGTCAAGGGGAAACTCCACAAAAGATAGAAGATAAAATAGACAGTGAAAAGGGAAAAATATGGAATGTTCAAAATGATCAATATTTTGAAGCAGAATCAAAGAAGAGGCCAAATAATGATCAAAATGGTATTCTGCATAAAAATCAGTTGAGTTTTGACAAAGTTATGAGATTTGGAAGTTTTCGAGTAAGTGTCAAGGGGCAAGTCAAGGGAAAGTACGGATAAAATAGACAGTGAAAAGGGAAAAATATGGAAGGTTAAAAACTAAAAATATTTTGAAGCAGAATTAAAGTAGAGGCCAAAATATGATCAAAATGATATTCCGTATCAAGCCTGGTTAAGTTTTGACCAAGTTATGACAGTTCGAAGTTTTTTAAAGAGTGTTAAGGAAAATCTGGTACATTGAGCACTTTTATTTAAGGAAATCAGGAGAAAACTGTGAACTGAAGCTGACAGACATCAGTTGACAGACATCTATATTTTCTAATGGCAGACTGTAAATTTGAATACATCCGAGTATATAGAAAATCGTAGCTTAAAATTTTAATTCAAAACTGAATCTCAGTGTGGCACTTGCCACTTGCCACACGACTGACTCATCTCATCTCTAAGGGGCATGCATCAAGGCAGCGTTTGTGTCTCTGCCAGCTGCGAATTCGTTAAGCCAACGACTTACTTTTTCGGCTGATTCTCCCTCTCTCTCTCTCTGTCTCTCTTTGACTCTCTTCACTGCTTTGGCTGCAAAGTGGAGCAAATTTATGCCCAATTTCATGCGAGTGGCAAATGATTTATGCGACAGGCCGTTGCAATTGCCAAAAAGGATATGTGCGTTGATTTCGCATGGCCTCAGGACAAATAACTTCATTAGGTTGCTCGCTGGATCTGTAGATGTTGCTGCTGCTCCTCCTCCTACTCCCCCGGAAAGCTGCTCCTCAGCGAAAAAGGTTGCCCCCATCTACGCTTTTGGGTAATGATGTGGCATGTTGTTGTTGTTGCTTGGAATTGGGTTTGGATTTGGTTTTGAATTTTTCTGCTTTTTTTTTTGTTTTGGAGGATTGTAAAGTATATGCAAGGCAAATCGCACGATTCTCGTGATGTTGCTCATATTTGGGCACCGTAACAAGCGATGCAACACGCGACAACAACAACAGCAGCAGCAACAACAACAGCAGCAACAACAACAACAATGGCAGCAACTAGTTGCATCAACAACGCGCGAAAATCGCATTCTACTTATGGCGTGAATTTCGCGATCGTCTTCTGACTTTTTTTTGCATATCTGTTTATTTTTTTTTTGGGGCTTTGGCACTTGGCACAACCGAAATTCGATTCAAATTCCCAAATTCAAATTTAAATGCAACAACAGCGACAGCAACAACAACAGCGACAGCAACATTGAAGGCAAGAAATTGGCAGGAAGTCACGCCATTTGAACCATTTGTTTGTTAACAATAAACCGTTAGTAACATGACGCTGATTACACATGCAGCCATACTAAATGACAGCATTTATCATTAGGCGGACAGCAACAACAGCAACAACAGCAACATCCACTTGCAACAGCAATGCGAACCGTTAATTGCAGCTGTGCAGCTTCAAACTTCATCGACAACTGTCAGCTTAAGGGATTCCATTGACAATCATTGTCAATGTCAAAGCCTTGATCAAAATGTCCTTAAACCCACTACAGTTGTTGTTGTTGCTGTTGTTGCTGCTGTTGCTGTTGTTGTTGCTGCTGTTGCTGCCACGCACTTAATTAAGACGACAAGTGAACGACCTTAGCTGTCAGTGCGGGGCATGTGGCAAGCTGGGAATTGCTTTGAAATTGCTGTGGATCAACGTCTTAACTTATTTATAATGTGGCTAAAACTGCAGCGGGAGATCACGTCAAAAGGTAAGCGAAATGTAGCTCGAGATGCATTTAAAAAATTGGCAAGCAGAGGCTTCATAAAGTAGAGCTTAAGATAAAAAGCAGACTTCGCAAAAAAGCGTTAAAAGATAATAAAAACTAAAACTAAAAATACTGAATAAATAAAAAAATTTCGTTTGATGTATTCTAAAAACAGATTGAGCTTTGCAATTATATTTTTTAATGAAAATAGTAAGTCAAAGACATTTATCAATTTCTTGTATTTCATTGATTTATAAGTTTAATATTAGCTAATTTTATTGGCAATTTTAAATTGAACATACATTTTTTAATGTTTTTTAAATACTAAATTATTTTTTGTTTGAAGACTACTGTAGTTGAAAAAAATTGTTAAATAAACAAAATTAAGATAATGTATTTTTAAGTTTTACAATGAAAATATAATTTATTTTTTATATAGGAAGTTCAGAACACCGTTAGAAAAACATAATGTGGAAGCGTACCTATGGTAATTTTTCTTTATATACAGACGAGCATATGTGAAAGCTTAATTCGATCAATAAATTGCTATAATATTTTATTAACAAGTCTTCTTATTATTTAAATAGAACATATGTACCATAAATTAAAAAAATGGGACAAAATACTAAAAATTTAAACTACATCATAGAATTTTATATTTTAAATACTCTTTTTTTTTTGTGAAATGTGAAATATGTGAAAGCTTAATTCGATTAATAAATTGCTATAATATTTTAATAATAAGTCCCCATATTATTTAAATATGACACAAGTTATACCATAAAAAAAAAATCGAACAAAATAATACAAATTTAAACTATATCATAGAAATTTATATTTTAAATATTGTTTTTTTTATTTTTGGTACATGCACTTAATTTTTATATTTAAAGCTTAAATTAAAATAACATAAAAATTAGTATTGCAAGGTAAAATAATACAATTTAAGGTTTAAAATTTAATGTACATATATCTTCTGACAGAAAGAACGAAACGGGAAGCAGAGAGAGGAAAATAATTTATAGAGCGTATAATGCACAATTCTCCTCCTTTTTTAGTCCCTCTTTTTTTTATCAATTGCTTCCTCTTCGTTTTGACTAACTTATGTGATTCTCAGCCATTGATTTGGGCCATAAAAAGCACACAAATCTTTTTGCAGTTCGCCTTCTTGGCTTCTTTTTAGTTCCAATCGATCAGCAAATCGAACAACAGCAACAACAACAACGAGAGCAAGAACAACAAATAATAAATATGTTTTGTGTATTAATAAAAGGCCAGCCACAAAACGATACAACGATTGCACTTCACACCTCATTGAGATTGGCCATAAAGATGCCTTAATAACTCAGCTAAGCTGCAAAGACGAACCAAAAGAGTGCAGAATAAAAATAAAAATGAGAAAAAAAAAGGAAAACAAGGATGCCACAAATGGAGGCAAGAATCAAACAGTCTCTGCCTCAGCCTCTGTCAGTATCGTTTATGGCTGCCCATATTTAATTTGCCGCTTCGCCTCGATGGCCAATTGAAGCGTTACGATAAGCGGCCAAATTCATAAATATGAAAATGGCTTCATTTAGTGCCACGATTCGAATTCGAGTTTTGTGGACTCGCAACTGCCAGCGATTTCGGTAGACTTCGCAGTCGAGACTTTGCCCTTTCTCATATCGCTTAAATTAAAACTGAAATTTCAACACTCACGATACGGGGCCATATTTTACGGCCAAAAGGCAAACACAACAATAACAATAACAATAACCGTAACAAGTAAGCAGGAGTTTTTCGAGCTGATCGACTGTTAGATGCCCAGTTAAAGTATCAATCACCATGAATTATTGTACATCATATAAAAAAATAAATTAAAAATAAGACAAAAAAAAATATTGAAAGATTCAATCACAATAAATAAAATTAAAAAATAAATAAAAATTATATAAAATAATAAAAGGGACAACAATTCTGAGGGTTCAAATTGAGTAAAGGCAGATCACAGACGAAAGCTTTATGCATATTTAAATATATGTTATTTATTTATATTTAATTGTTAAATTTTACAACATTTTCAGATGAATAACTAACAAAAAACAAATCAGAAATTAATTTTTAGTAAATACCAAATATATTAAATAATATCAGAAGCAATAAAAAGTTTTAAAATGTAATATTCATGCAACATTGAACCTTACGCATGGTTCAAATATACCTAAATTAATTACTATAGTAATAACATGTGGGATATTCTAAAATTCTTTTCTGTTTATCAACCGATTGAAATGAAATTTTCAGCAAATGTTTGTAAAATAGCAACATTTCTGTGTGTCAAATTTCAAGGATATAACTATGAAAATTATCCTATTAACCGATTTTTAAAATTCCAAATCAATAAAAAATAAGAAAAAAAATTTATCTGCATTCCCAACGTAGAAATTTTGGCAGCAAATCTGATTTCTCTAACTCTTATAGTCCCTAGACAGACATTATCATCAACTTATATAGCTTTGTTTCCCTTTGGGTACTGGGCTTACAACAGTAACAACAGCAAACAGTCAACTCAGTGGCAAACTGACAATGAGAAAGGCGTTGCAGCATTTTTTTTTATCTGACAAATGCGCGTATATCTCGAAAGTTGTTGCTGCTGCTGATGTTGCTGCTGTAATGTGGCAGCAACAGCAGCCAAAACGAAATGAAATGAAATGAAACTGACCCTCACATTCATTTATCAATGCAGCGGAATATGTCGCCGTTGCCAGGAAGAAAGTGCCACAAAATGCCGCACCTCTAACGGCTGCCACAGTTGATGTTGCTGCTGTTGCAGCAGCATGTTGCTGTTGCTGTTGCTGCTGTATGTTGCGGCCGTTAGCGCTCATCGTCTGGGCAATAGAACCAACTGACTAGCCGGCTTGTCTTGATCTGCCGACGCTCTGTTTCGAGCAACAACAACAACAACATTAATAACAGCAACAACAGCAACAACAACAATAGCAACAATAACATTGAGCGGCGTCTACTTCATCATCATCTAAAATGTGCGACGCGTAGTCATGGGCTGACATTTTTGAGTCGCCTCTTGTCTATGCCAGCGCCCAACGGCAGCAAAAAGGTAGCAACATCTACAGCAGCAACACCAACAGCAGCAACAGCAACAATAACAAACAAACTGACCAGGCGAACGAAGCTTCTCTCAATGATTAATTGACTTTCAAAATTGCTGAAATTTTTAATTTATTATACGCGCCAAAGTGATTAATCAGTAGACAAAGCTGTGGTCAAGGGGAGCTGAGGTAAGACGGGGACGCGGGGAAGTAGTAAGAGGGCAGAAAGGTAAGCAGCAACAGCAACAGCAACAACAGCAACAGTCAACGGCAATACACGTAGGCAGCAGCAACTGCGGTGACGAGATTGAAAGTGCTGGGCAACAGCAACAACACAACAACAACAACAACAAGTTGTTTGTTTGTTATACCCATTAAAAAAGAACAAAAAGAGTGTGTTAATTTTGGAATAATGTTTGTAATCAATAGAAGAAGACGACCAAATTTTATTTGTGGCAGGTCGGCTGCTCTAACCAACTATATATATAAAATTCTTTGTCCGCATTCACTGATTGACTCACTGATCATTGCACAGCTCAAACCATAAGACTTAGAAGGCTGAAAGTTTGACATAACAAAGCTGAGACAATTTAATCGTGCAATAAGATGGCGTTTTGCGAAATTCGAATGGCAAGTGCGTTAAATTTGGGATTACTTACTTCTAAACATTTACTTATATAATTTTCTTAAAAATATGAATATTAAAATTTAATGCACATTAAAACATTTGGTATTACTTATTCTATTTTTCAAATTAAATACTTCATTTTTCTTATAAAAACCAAAAAAAATAGGTTTTTTTGCGCTAAGGATATATTTTATATTCAAATCTACTATTTTCACTTGCACTATTTTTTTAAATGTGATTTTAAACATTATTAAATGTTAAGTTGACGATTTCATCAACATTAAAAATTTTGTAATGAGTATAACCTATCATAGGACTGCTTATAGGGTATTTAATAGTCAAGCACACTCGACTAAAATGAGCTGCCTTATTTTTTATGTCGCTTTTAATCCTTTAAAGCGCATCAGTCAGCGTCAGAGACGTTTAAAGCTTTTAATTGCCGCCACTGTAGCTGTTGTTGCTGTGCTTGCTGCTGTTGCTGCCGTGTTCTGACTGCAACATGCTGCAGTCATGCTTAGCTCCGATTATTTAAGGCGATTTGATTGAGTTTAAATCATATTAAGTATATCAAACTACACACACTGTAACTGCTTTGCCCTCCCGCCCCTTGGTAAATCAAATAGAGGGCGTGGCCATGTCGTTTGACCCAGTCGAAAAGAAAGAGCAGAGAAACCATAAATTTTAACGAGTACGTGTATTAATTAAAGCCAAGTAAAACAACAAAGGAAACATAAATTTACCAATAAGACACTTTCCTTGTGTCGAAAATATGAAAATATGAGAGCCTGGTCCAAAAGCTGGGCCAAAAACCAGAACCGTTAGTAAAACTGCGTTGCGTTTTTGTATTTTGGCTTTTGATGTTCGGCGCACAAGATGCATTAACATAAATATGAGCTTGAGATAAGTGAGGAACACACCCCAAAAAAGATTGAAAAGCAGGAAGAAGCGGAAGAGGTGGAAGAAGAGGAGGAAGAGGAATGGGAAAGTCGCATCTGCAGGCCAGGTTTGCATTGACATGCGTTAGACAGCAAAGTTGAGTCGAGTCGAGTCGAGGGGCGGGCAACAAGGGGGCGTGACCTGTTGCAAGTCGCAAAAACACCAAAAAGAATAAGAAGACGAAAGGTTATCGAAGATTTGATACTCTTGGAGAGTATATGATAGCTATATGATATAGTCAACCGATATTAGCTAAATTTTTTTGGGCTGTATAGTTGAGTTTGGTTAAGAAATCTTAAGAACTTATAAAGATTTTTAAACTAAAACTAGATTTTTGAATGATCCTTTCAATCAAAGATATATGATATTGAAGTCCTATCTAAACAAAATTTATTCAGTATGTTTCAAACACCACTAAAAAAAAAAAAAAAAAAAAAAAAAAAAAAATGGATGTTTTGTTAATTTCATTGGGAAATCTCAAGAAATAAAAAAGTTTTCCATATAACAAGATGATTTTCGATTGATCTTTCTATGATAGCTATATATTATAAAATGGTACGATTAAAGCTAAATTTATTTAGAATGCTTAAAATAACTTTCAATGCATCATCTATAATATTGGTTAAGATATTTTAAAAAACAAAAAAGTTTTTCAAATAAAAGATAGATTTTTGGCTGATTCTTTCTATGACAGCTATTAGATATAGCTGATAATTTTTAACCAAATTCGGTAAAATTGTATAAGGCAACACAAAATGCAATTTGAAAAGTTTTTTTGAAATATCTTAAAAACCAAAAATGATATCCATATCCATAGAAATTCCTAATACCTTCTGAAAGTGTATAAAAATGCGAGAAAAAGCGAGAAAAATCTCAATAGATGATCGTAAACACAATTACGTTTTGCGGTCAGAGCAACAACAACAGCAATAACTAGGAAAAGTGGGTGTGGCACTGCAAACGCCGGCAACATATTTGACGCATCGCTGGCAACATTCAAATGTTGCAAGTTGCCAAGATGTGGCATAGACTGTGGCAATCAAATGCAGCTACAGCCATGATCAGGCTGATGATGATAATGATGCGGATGATGAGGTTGTTGTTGCTGTTGCTGCTGCTGATGAGTTGGACAGTATCGCGGCTTGTTGCTGTTGTTGATGGGCCAATGTTTCGGTCAGTTTGCCATAACGAATCGCGCAACACATTAAGGGTTGTCCATGCCACGAACTCAAGAGGCGGCAACAACAACAACAACAACGCGCAATTTATAAAAATGTCTTAATTTTGTACGTTGCCATTGCCACAACAGCAACAGCAACAGTAACAACATCAGCAACATTCGGGCGGGCGTCAAGGCTTTAAACGCCGCAGGAAGATGTCCAGGTCTGGCCAGTTGGGCAGTTGGCTAAAATGACTGACGCTGATGCCTGTCAGTTCGTCAGACAGACGGCAACTTGTTGCTGTTGCTGTTGCTGCTGTCGCCTTCATCAATTGTGTGTGCTGTTGTTGCTGTTGCTGGCGATAAATTGCATTTTAAGCGTATTTTCCCTGGCATTATTATGACTTTATAAACTCTGCGGGCTTTATGCCATCGCACAATGGGCACTTTGCATTTGTTGTTGCCGGTTGTTGTAGCTGTTGCTGTTACTGTTGCTGTTGTTGCTTTCTCACCGCCCCATGCAACGCCTATTGCACCGCAGCAACAGGCAAGCATTGCAGCAAGGTGTGAGCTATTTTTATGCATATAAAAATTTATATAAATATATATATTGTACACTGAAAAAAAACGGAAAAAAAAATAAAATTTATTCCAAACGGTTTTTCTTAAGAGAAGTTAAAAATGCTTAATTCAAGTGCGATTTTCTATTTGTACCTCAGCAAATATTTGAGCTTTGGAATTTAAGAGTTTTTTTTACTTGAATCAAATATTATTTTTATTATTAAGGACCATTTTGCTATTTTTAATTGCGAATTTCAATGCATTTACTATTTATTAATGTAATAAATTAAATAATTTAATTAAATATTTCAACAATGACCAGCAATTTTAGCATTAATATAATTATGAGTGAAGATTTTAAGTTAAAATTGTAATTGAATACTATAACATTTTAAATGTATTAGTGAATGAATTAAAAAAAAATATGAACAATTCTGATTAAAAATTTTAAATTTTAAATTAATTTAAATACTATAAAATTATAAATTTAAAACTTAAAAAATGAAAAACAAAGTCTATTAAATTCAAAAATTACTTGCTAATATTAGAAATATTTTAATTTACTTTTAGAATTTTTATTTTCTTTTTGTGTATATTCCAGTGATTGCTAGGGAACATAATGATGGGTAGGGGTAGAAAGGGGTAAGGAGGGGGATATAGGGCTGGTCAATCGGGCCAGTTGATGTGCTGCCATGTTGCCTCGTCTGTGCTCGTAACAAGATAATTGCTTAATTTGATTAGCAATTGTTGCTGTTGTTGTTAGTATCGCTGTTGCTGCTGCTGCTGCTGCTGCCGCCTGCTGCAACTGTTGCTGGCGGCCAACGCACCGCTGGGCGTGCAAATTGCTAACAATTTTGATATTTAAATTATTGAGCCTGTTGCCGAGTCGAAGCAGCAACAACAACATGACAGCTCAATAAACATTCCATCAAGAATGGAGTGTAAAAATCCAATTTTCATAAGTGGCCGCCAGCCAACCGACAATTCTACCCAAAACCAACTGCTGGCCACCGACTACTGTCCACAGTTTCGTCCTCTCGTCCTCTCCATCCTCCATTTGCTGTCCTTGTCCTCATCATTGTCCTTCGTTTCGCTGCTTTGCATTGGCATTGAGTAAAATGGCATAAATTAGCAACTGTTGCCGCTGTTGCTGCTGCAGCTGCAACCCGAGAGCAACAGCAACAGCAACTACGTCCTGCACGCTGACAACCAGCTCCTAATTATGAAATGCACTTTTTATAAGTGCACTTAATTTGTCAATTATACGGGGGAAAATACATCAACACACACACAAACACACACACACACACACACACACACATTGGGGTTAAAGATAAATTAAAGCGAAGGAAAAATTGAAAAGTCTATGGGAAAATGTATTTTTTATTTTAAAATAGCAAAGAAAATTAAATTAAATAAAAAATAATTCGAAATTCATATGAAAACTTTGGCTTACACTAAGAAAATTAATTTTCAGCAATGGAAAAACGTTAGATATACTCTTTCAATATACGTTTATTTGTATTTTTTTATTTAATAAAATTATGAACTCTTTTTTTTATGAACAAACAAATTTTAAAATAAAATTAGAACCCCATTTTTTATTTAAAAATCATAATTAAACTCTTAATTTAAATTTTTGTTGTAAAAATATATTAATAACTTATAATTTCAAGTTCCTAATTACAATTTTTAATTTATGCTCTTTTAAATTTTGAATTGCTTCGAGAAAACTTAAGTAATATTTTCTGATTTACAATTAATACAATATATAAAATAATTTATTGTTGCTCAATAAACTTTGTCAGTATTGCTTCATCTTTAGTTTAGTAAAACAGGTGCAACTAGAATGATTAATTATAATTTATTTAATATCAACTAAGAGCAGTTGAGCTAGTGTTGTTTAAAATATAAAATAGAATTAATGAATTAGTTGTTCATTATATTTTTAAACTTTTTTTTGATGCTGCTCATAGTTGTAAATAAATAAATGCTAAGATATCAATAGTTATAAGAAAGCTTAAATAAATAGGTTAGTTGGCAACTATAAGTAATAACTTATAATTAAATAAGTTAAGTGTAAGCTTTACTAACATAAATTTAATGTTTGTTTACAGTTTCTTATACGAAAGTGTCCAATTTCTAGACACTAAGATGCTTCGATTAATTTTGTGGGTAGCTGTTTGGAGTTGTACTTAAATTTGATATTTTAATAAATTAAATGCAACCGGCTATTGAAAACTGAGAGCGCCTGAAAGTCAAAGACTGAGAGAGAGAGAGAGAAGAGTGAGATGGAGACGGGGACTAAGGAGATTGGAAGATCAACGATCCGGTAGCCAAGTTGGGTCGCTGTTCATAGTAGATGCCTGCCAGCTGATTGCAATTTGAAATATTCAACGATCGCTGTACAAGTAAGAGGAACAAACGACAAGAACTTCTGTTTGGGCGGACATCCCAGTCGGACCAAGTGTGGCTGCAAAGAAGGTGAAGGTAAGGCGACCCAAACATGATTGGCATGCGGCCAAAGCTTAGACCCAATCCCGATTGCCATTCCAGTTGCCAGTTGCCAGTTGCCAGTTTAGCTGACCAGCTCAGTTTGTAATGAGCACCTCTCTCTCTTTCCCTAGTCCTTTCCCTAACTAACTAGCTACTCTTGCCCCTCATACACCAAATCAAGAGGTTGTACTACCTACCGGCACGATCAGCGATAAGTTCAGTCTGCTCATATACGAAATGGTTTTAAATTTTTCGTCTAGTGTTTGATTCTTATTAAAAGATTGGCGAAAGCGTCTTACAAGCGCATTCCCTCCATTTCAAACTCTTCACTCCCCTCTCGTTGCAGTCCAAACTGGATACTCGAAGCGTACCCAACCCAAATCACACTCCATTCACATTTACATCACGCCAGAAGAGTCTGCAGCAGAAGGAGTCGACTCTTCTGCATACAATTAGCCCACAACAATTTGAGGCACAACGCAGTGCGCTTGTAATTTATTGAAATCTTGCAACGTTGCATCAACAGGTCCATTTCTACAAGCACATCGAATACTCTCGAGTCTTATGAACCATAAGCCCAATCAGCTAAATAATCAGCAAAACAAACCAAAACAAATAGCTAAAGAATCAAGGCTTGGCAAGGTTTTACATTTCCCTCCTTTCTTTCCCATTCATGCCACACACTCTTGCCACTTGACATTGCTGTGGCAAGCAGACACAAAGATGAAAGTCATGTGGCTTATACAACTACAAGCACTTTCCCAATGTGCGATTCCATTAACTGAATACTTTACTTTTATTTGCCGTTGAGCAATTGGCAATTGAAGTTGACTACATCGTTATCATATCATAAAAACCTACTTCATATAAACTTTCGAAAATGGCAATTATTTTAATTGCATCTTTATAATCTCTTGACTTTAGTTAGAACTTTTATTTTTATTGCAGCTATAAATGCGCATATTATGCTTATATCCTAAATATTTCATGAGAATCGCTTGGATAACACAAAAGTTATTGATGTTATAGTGATTACTTTTCTAGAAAGTTGATTACAAACTCATTTTTAAAGTGAAAGTTGTAATTTTAAATACACTTTTAAGAAAACATATCATCTTAATATTCTGAAAATTTCAGCAGGATTGATTGATAAATTGAAAAGTTATTAAAGCAAGAGTGTGGAGCCCTAAAATTACTTTAGAAAATGTGTAGTTTTTTATAAAAAAGATTACAAATATCTTTTAAAAGTGAAAACTTTGATTTGAACTGTGTTTATAAGAAAACATATCATGTAAATGCTCTAAAAAATTTCAGAAGAATCGATTGATATTTTAAAAAATTATAATAGAATCAGTTTTATAACTTTTTAGAGACCACAAAAATGGTTACTTTCACAAATACCAATTTTTTTTGTATATATCAAAGCAATTTAATTAAGATAGATAAGTTACTCTCAAGACAGCATATTCTTCTTATATTCTATATTTAAAGCATTGCTGCATAAAGAAAGTGTGAGATCTTCTTAAGGATTCTTGCTGTTGCTCAATTCGTTTGTTATTTATAGTTTCTAACAGTTAACAAATTGCTTCTCATGTGCACTAGACTTTTAATAACAAGAAACAGTCAATGCCAGAATAAGAATCGTATCTGGGCAATTTATGTGGTCGACTCCAACTGTTGTGGAGCCATGAAATCATGAATGAAGTATACCCCAAATTGTATATTTAGCTTGTGAGTGTGTGTGGAACGCAATGCAATTACTTATCACAGTTGGAGCTAGAGTTGAAGCTGGCATTGAAATTACTTGTACTGACCGAAAACTCATCCTATTTGTGTATACTCGTATTCGTATGCAAATGGCAAAATGCCATGTGTCTCTAGGTGCTATGCGGTGCCGTGGACACGACTATTACCTGTCACATTGTCAGGTGATTGCGAAATTGTTGCGTTACGCCAGCAACCATCGCACATTGCCCATCGCACATTGGCCCAATGGGCGCGACGGCCTTTAAATTTGTGGGAAACATCAACTGCAACTAAGTGCCGGCCCATTGATGAGGGGCCCCCAGTTGGAAACGTGACTCGAACGTGACGTTTGTGCAAACAGGAAGATTCAACTGACAGCAGCAACAGTTCGCGGCAGCAACAGCAACAGCAACATCAGCAACAGTTGGCGCTCTTGGGACTCTCAACTCAGAGCAAGTCCAAGTCCAATTCACTGTCACAGTTACAGACAGACAGACAGACAGACAGACAGACAGACAGACAGACAGACAGACAGACAGACAGACAGACAGACAGACAGACAGACAAGAGTTAATACAGTTCAACTCGAGATGGAGCTGCAGTTAGAGTTGGAGCTGATCTGTAGTTGACTTGATTGCCAACGTTGCACAGTGGAGTTACAGCTGCCAATTTCTGACAAAATTGGATTAGAAAAGTGCCAAAAAAAAAAAGAAATATCACATCATAATATGATTTTATAATTTTAATATACTGATTTTAAAAAAAATTAAGTAATGATTTAAACAATTGCTTAAAATTAATTACAATCTTATTTTTAATAAAAATCTTGAATATTATAAATACTGATCTAAAAAAAATTTAAGGAATGATTAAAACAATTGCTTACAATTTATTACAATCTTATTTTAAATCAAAAAAACTTGAATATTTATAATATTCATGTCACATTTAGATACAATTTTAAATCTCATTTCTAAATAAAAAACTTCAAAATGTTGAATCTTAAGATATTCAAAAAATTTTAAAACGTGAAATGTTTTTCATAAATTATTTTTATCGAATAAATAAGGAAACCTTTTTGGTATTTATTGTTTCCATATTCTGGATAAATAAAAGACATTTTTACAGTTCCTAAAATATTTCTCATATTCTACTAAAAATTTAAGTTCATAATTTCTACGATTTCCCATATCTTATTATAGAAGAAACAACTTGAATATTCATTATATTCATCTAAATATTTTAGATATAATTTAAATCACATGTTCAAATAAACAACTATGAAAAATAATCCAAAAAATGCAAAGCTATTATGTAAAATAATTTTCAAAAATCATTATAATCAAATTTATAAGGAAACATTTTTGATAATAATTATTTCCATATTCCGAATAGGTAAAAAAAATGTTCAAGGTTCCTAAAATTTTACTCACTTTCTACTAAGATTTAAGTTTATATTTTCTACGATTTTTATACATATTTTCCATTTTGGAAAACATTTATATTTGTTCGCAGTAGAATTTCAAAGTAATATAATTTTTTAATATAGAAAAAAATTAAAAAATTAAAATTTTTAATATAGAAAAAAATTATATATTCTGGATAAATAAAAGACATTATGTAGTTCCTAACTCTTTGATTTAATTTAATTTTATAAATAAATTTTGATATTTTGTTTATAAATCCCACTGTGCAACGTTGCTGGTGGTCAAGGCGAAAAGGCAAAAAGGAAAAAAAAAACCCGAAACCTAAATCCAAAACGGTATTCGCAAAAATTACTCGTACTTAAACGTTTGTTATTGTTGTCGGTTGTTGGCCAAGACATTGAATGCGTTAAGGCTGAGACGAGAACGGAAACAGAGACAGAGACGAAGACTGAAGACTGAAGTTAATGTTGATGTTGGCCAAAAGCCGCAATGTCTGGGCCAAGGCGTTTTCGCCAGGTTTGCTTTAGACTTTATCAGGCGCTTACATCACACACACAGAGTACAGAATACAGAATACAATATGCCATGGCTTTCAAATCATTTGCATTGTAATATTTTACAATTTGGCCCGAACTCATGCGTAGGCCGAGACGAGATCGAATGGGCAACATGTTGCATGTGGCAAACAAAAAAATGCTCGTGTGTAATTGATGAAAGTCTCAAATCGCTATTAATGTCATCGATAACAACATGTTGACTGTCCGCTAGAAAGAGACCCAAGACAGAGAGAGAGAGAGGGAGATACAGCTGCATCTGGTGGGTCTGTCTGTCTTTCATTCTTTCTTGGAGTTTGTGGCTCATAAACATTGGCGACACAAATCAAAACATGTCACAAACAGTTGCTACGCCTCAAAAATTCTTGGAAAGCGTTTTACTTCCTGGTGCCAAACTGTCAACATGTCTAGGCTAAGTTCAGCCAGCCATGGTTAGTTTAGGTCTGCAGCCCTTTTGCCTGATTTATGAGCCGCGTCAATTGCGTTCAGGCCTAAGTAGCTAGGCCCAAACAATTACCAAGTCATAAATGTGGCCCATAAAACGTCTCTCTCTCTCTTTCTTTTTGAACAATGTAACTGCATTTGCATCTCTGCTTTATTTGCTTATGGGAAAGCACATAAAATATATTTTGTATTTCCCTTTTTTTTCTGAAGTCATTCCACCCATTAAATAACTGATCTGATGTCCTGCTTTTCACTCACAGCCAACGCCTTAAAGCAGCTCTTAAACAAACACTCAACTCAACTCAACTCCAAATGACAGGCCATTGTATTAACGTGGCTTATCAGAAGAAAGCCTTTTTAATAAACGCATATACATTATGTGCAAACCATTCATCTGCTCAACTGAATATGAGCTTAATCACTAAATCAAAACTTCAGACATGCCAAATATGAAAATTGAAAAACGCTGCAGCATCCCAAACAAATACATATAAATATAACTTTTTGATGGATTCCAGGAAACAGCCAAAAGCAACTTTAATAACAAGTTAGCATGGTGCAAGAAGTTTTAATGCCCTTTCTTATATAGCTGAGAAATCATTTATGAGAAATAATTTATACAAATGCAATAAATTTTCTCATATATCTTAAAAAAATAAATAAACTTAAAAAAAAAAAATTAATTTTCAAAGATATATTTACTTGAGTTATTTAGGTTTGCTTTTTTTAAGTGCAAAATAATTATAAGATTTAGATCAATTTGTTCTATAGAATAGTCTAATATTTAGACTCTAAATAGTGTTGAAATATTAATGCAACATTTATGAAATGCTATCAAAATTGGTTAAAATATATTAATATTTAGATAATGTGCATATTTTCAATATAATAATATAATTTATTTTCAATGGTATGTTTATTCATTGGGCAAAATATATTAAGATTTAGATAATATACATATTTTCAATATATAATAATATAATATATTTTCAATGGTATGTTTATTCAAAAATTATTTGAAATAGTTATCCAAAATTTATAAAAAAAAAAATTTATAGATATTGTATATATATTAATAATTTTAGTTAAATTATGAAGTGCAAAAAATTATGAATTTAAAAATATAGCTTAAAATAATATGTTTATATAAAAAATTTCTACTCACCTATGGCTTTTCACAAATTTCGATTGGTTGTCTCTATAAGAAAATTAGAAAAAATTAGACGGTTATCAATATATTAAAATTTTTTGACTAAAAACTACAAATGTGAAAAATTTCAGCAAAATATCCTCAGAGAGAGCTTAGTTCATATAGACAGATGGTACTTTTTTTAAAACTTAAACTTTTAAATGGATTCTTTATGCTCCCTCGTATATAACGCTTCTATAATGGGTTACATTTCACTTTAATAAATCATAATACCCTTTTCATGTGTATTACAAGTAATAAAGCTCCATTGATGTGCCATATCTGTGAAGGGAGTCTGACTTGAAGACGTGCAACCGAAATGGCCCAAAGCGCGATACTCAACACTTTAAACAAGTTTTTGACACCGAAAACTGATTTGCTCATCCACCAAAAAAAAAAAAAAAATGAACTTGGAAATATACGGGAAAAAAAAATATTAAGAAAAAGGGAAAACATTTTTATATTGGCCATTTCAATTATCTTAATGCACTTTAATATGAACACAGGGCCAGCTGAAGAAGGTCTCCTCGTTTTACCGTTCTCAGACGCACCTTCAGTCAGTCTGCAAGTCCCTCAGTCTTCTTCTGCAGACTTCTCTACTCTTCTCGCACTCGCACTCGTATGT
The DNA here is from genome assembly GCF_004354385.1 of Drosophila innubila. NCBI lineage: Eukaryota > Metazoa > Arthropoda > Insecta > Diptera > Drosophilidae > Drosophila > Drosophila innubila. The sequence continues at coordinate 3,377,807 of NW_022995376.1, forward strand.
GATTGTGATTATCAGCTAATAAGGCATCAATAAATTTTGGTAAGCAGCAGCGGCAGCAGCCGAAAATGCCATGAGGTCTTTGGGATCGCCTCGAGATGATGCCACAGATTGCGGCAGGCAGATTGCAATTAATTTGCAATAACTTTTGATAAATGCTCAAGTGTTGCCTTTTGTTGTTCTTATTATTATTCTTGTTTCCCTTTGGAGTGTGTGTCTGTACGTGTGTGTGTGTGTGTGTGTGTGTGCAGGAAAGTGGAATTACCGTCGCTTGATAAAAAGTTGACGCGATTAAATGCCAAAGATTGCATAAAAAACTCTATAGGAACTACCGTTAGCAATGTAAACCTTAAAGTTTCAATAAAAGTTTTATTTGCAGTTGTTTGTTTAACCAATATTATAAAACTCTTTGTCCTGACTCACTAACTAATCACTAAACTTCCTGAACCGTAAGACGTAGGAGGCTAAAATTTTTACATATTATAAATAAGTCACTTTTACTTTGTCCCTTATCACATTGATCATTTAAATTTATCCATTTGCACTTATTTGTATAACCAATATTATAAAACTCTTTGTCCTGACTCACTAACTAATCACTAAACTTCCTTAACCGTATGAAGTAGGAGACTTAACTTTTTACATGTTATAAATAAGTCACTTTTATTTTGTCCCTTATCACATTGATCATTTAAAATTTTACAGTTGCACGTTTCACATTGATAACAAGTAAAACTTATGAAAAACTATAAAAGCATAGTAAAAAATATTTATTAATATGAGTTTTTTAAAAGATTCCAAAAGTTATTTTTTTTAAAATTAAAACTTACATAATTCAAGAAACTAATTTACCTTAAACAAGCTTACTGTCAAGCTGTCATAATATTTATCGCAATAATAAATCCTTAAAATTAACTAACTTCATATCGAGGGCTTTAAAAGCTCGGTTGACTTATCCGTTAAACAGTTGTTCTTTAAGCCTTAAGCTCAACATGTCAGAATTTAAGTGGCAACTGATTTTCTTGGCATTTGTATTCTTCTATCAAAATAATACGGAAGTACAATCGGCACCAATCCAACGTATTGTCAATGGATTCCAAGCAATTCCCAAACAATTTCCATATCAAGTACTTCTAAATAGACAAACAGATACTGAATGGGAACCATTTTGTGGTGGCGCTATAATATCAAAAAGAATTATCCTTACAGCAGCTCATTGTATTGAGGATAACTTGTAAGTCACTATTATTCTTTTCTCATTTTATAGAAATAACTTCCTCATTATATTCACATAGGAATGAAATCAAAATTTACTTTGGAGCCGTGGAAAGATCCAATATTAAAGAACCGGGACAACAACATTTACTAGTTCAACGAAATAATATTGTAGTTCATCCAGAATGGGAGAGGAGACAAAAAATCAATGATATAGCATTGATTAAACTGCCAGCCGATCTGCAATTCGATGAGTATATTCAACCTGCCAATTTGCCTGATCCTAACCAAAGTTATGAGAACCAAACTGGTGTTGTTTCTGGTTGGGGTGATACTTCAGGTAAATATATTTCAGTGATTTTTGATAAAAATTTCAATTTTTATTTATTTTCAACAGATCAGGACCCGCCTTCAGAGCAACTTCTGTACTTTGATACACCCATTCTATCAAATGAAGATTGTAAACCTATTGTGCACAAGTATCACCCAAATATATTCTTCCCATCATCTTGGATTTGTATAGAGCCTAGTAAAAGTTGTACATGCGGTGGGGACTCTGGAGGTCCATTGGTCATATGGAGTGAGGTTGCTAACAGCACTTTAGTGGGTCTCACATCATTTGCCATGGCAGGTGAATGTACGGTTAATAGTCCGGATGTTTTTACCAGAGTTTCATCCTTTTTACCGTGGATAAAAAAATACAAATAAATTAATAATAAAGCAATGAATCATTCTTCTTCTTTTTCTTTTTACTAATTACAGATTTTAGTGACTCTAGATAATACACTGACATAAATACGATAATTTCCATTCAGAAAATTTGAATTTTTTTCGTATGATGAAAAAGTTAGCTAAAAATCCCAATTTTCTATTAAATACCAAAACATCATATTTAATTTAATATTTAAATTTGCATTTTTTTCGTATGATGAAAAAATAAGCTATAAATCCCAATTTTCTTTTAAATACCAAAACTTCATATTTCATTTTATTCATTTAATATTTAAATTTTGATTTTTTGCGTATGATGAAAAAATAAGCTATAAATCCCAATTGTCTTTTAAATAGCAAATCTTTATATTTAATTTATTATTTAATTGGTCTCTAGCTTAATAACAATTTCAAAACCTAACGCAATTGCACAATTTGTGGATTATTCAACGCTAATATCAACAGCTGCTTCTTTTCATAAATTTATATCTGTGAATTTCATATTTCCCTTAAAGTTGCATAAAAAATTATCTCAAAGAGCATCTAAAATGCTAAAAAAAAATAAGGTAAGAAAAAATCAGCTTTGAAATAACCCCAAAGGCTATATCATTTTATTAACTTGCCATCAGATTTTATGTGCAACCGCCAAGAAAAATGCCAAACGATCAGCATAAAAATCGCATGCGACAAATTTGCCATTGCCATTGCGGCAAATGTTGCAACGTTGCTGAGAGTCTGAGTTGCAATGTTGCACAGTCGCTGCGGCATTGTGAGTATGCTGGAAATTTGAAAAATGTCATCAATAAGCGAAAAGTTAATAAAAAATAATTAATTTAAGCGAGCAGCAACAGTTGGTGAATTGAAGAGCTGGAGAACTGAAGAACTGGAGAACTGGAGAATTGAGAGTTGGGCGGGTCTCCTTCTAGCCACATACACATGTGTGTATGCGAATTGACGCTGCAAGCACATTTAAATTGAATAAAAGTCGCTGAAAAGCCAAACCAACTGACAACGCCTCAAACTTCACCAGCAACGGCAACTGTTGCTGTGGTAACAGCAACAGCAACTGCTGCTGCTGTTGCTGCTGCCGTTATGCGCTTAACATCTTGGCATCCAATCAATTAGTTTTTATGCGCTTCATTCCTGTCCCAGAGCCAGAGTTGGCCAAACCCAGTCGCCCCTCTTTCTCCCTTCTCTCTTTTTTTGCCTCTGTTGCATGTTGAGACTATGGCTAAGTCGTCAGCAGTGTCAGCAACAAATTGGCGAAGGGACAACGACGACGACGACAACCATGATGGTGACGACAACTCGCAGCTGGCAACCAGCAGCTTTTGCCGCCAGCTTCTACTAAAACGTAATGCGCCATACTTTCTCAAACAAAAAAAAAAAAAAAAAAAATAGGAAAAAGTCGAAAAAAGCCAAGATAACACTCCGACTTTGAAATACCTGACACTTTATTTAATTATACATATATTGTGGCTGGAATTTTATTTATTTTATCATTATTATTTTTTTTTAAATTTTTTATATAATTTTTCTTTTTTTTTTTTATATGACATTTGTGAATCATTTCATAACTTAGAAGCTGAAAACTTAATTTAGAATAACAGGACTGGGAATCGAACCCAGATAATTTTTAAGCTCAGGCTCTATTTATGTGACAGGTTGGCGATTTTATTTAGAGATTCACGAACCTTAAAATAATTAAGAATATGTAATTTTCCATTTGGTTCCATATAGTTTAATGCTATATATGTATAAATTGTAATCAATTATTTTATCCACCTTTATAAGTTAATACTATAGGTAAAAAACAAAACATACAATTTAAAAAAAAAAAATTATTGCATATTTCTACGCGTTTAAATTGCCTAAAAACATAAAAAAAGCCCTAACTACCTTTATATTTATAAAATTTTAAAGCACTCAAATAGGTTGCTGGATATTAAAATAAGTAAACTACCATTTATCTTAAAAATATTATTATTGTTGAGTTTTTCCTGATATACAAGGGTAAATGAGGGCTTGGGATACTCATAAAATCACGAAATGTAGTCAATAATATTGACTCAATACGCCTCTTAATTTTTTTTAGATTTAAATCCTCTAAGTCTTAAAATATAAATTTAGCTTATCTAATTTTTATAAATTTAACTTATCTTAAAATATAAATTTAACTTATCTAATTTTTATTAAATCTTTATTTTCATATTTATAATTTAAATTATAAATATTAATTTTTTTAATTAATATAAACTGCTATATTTATTGAATCTTTTCTAGAAGAAGGCTAACCATAAGTATTTTAAATTTTTAATTAACATTTTTACTAACAGTCATGTTGACTTAATAAAGTTTGTGGGATTCTAATTGATTACTGGAAGTTCATTGTAATAATTTGCTAAGACTGTTATTATTTAAAAAATATTAAAAACAATTTTAATACTGTTGCAAACAATGTGACAAATAAAATATACCCTTTAATACTACCTGTAACGGATATATAAACTGAAAAAATTGAGGGGAGAAAAAAGAAAAAGGAAGAAAATATCAAGAGCTGTCGACGGCGATGTGAACCCAGAGTTGGGAACAAGTCAAGAGAGAGCAAGATATTCAAATGGCTTTCAAATGCCAACGAAATGTGCGCAACTTTTGCGGTTTTCAGCGATTGACAAATCAATTTGGTTGCTTGTTGGCTTTTGGCATGGAGTTTGGGGTTTCATGGCTTTTGTTTGCAGAAAATGCAACACCTGCTGGTTGTTGTTGTTGTTGTTGTTGCTGGTGTTGATTTTAGTTTAGCTGAAGGCCAAGAATATCCGCTAGGTGACACCTTAACCAGCCAAGTCAGCCACGTCGATCAAAGACATTTGAACACTTGGCAAATAAATATATGCGCATTGCTTTCAGCAACAACAAGCAGAGAAGAATGGGAAGGAAGGAGGAGCAGGAGGAGCAGGAGGAGCAGGAGGAGAGGCAGGGAAGAGAAGATCGACGACAAGCTGCATAAATGCATGAGGATGGGCTCGAGAATCGAATCGCATCTGCATTTGTTGCCATTGATGATGTGGCATGCTATTTTGGCCAAGTCATTGCCGCTTTGTTGTTGTTGTGGTTGTTGTTGCCATTTGTTGGCATTGTTGCTGCTGTCCAAACACAACTAAAGTGTTAAAAACATTCCCATGTCTGGTATTAGCAATTTAAGTTAAACCCCTTCTCTTCCACTGCTCGGCTCAGAAGTATCCACAAGATACAAGATACAAAGTAGAGGAAAACATTAATATGCTGATTGCAACAATGTTGCTGCACATTTTAGTTACCTAAGAGAAAAACTTATTTACTCTAAATTAAGTTACTGTCGAGCTGTCATCACTCTTATCGGAATCATAAATCTCTAAGGACAAAATACCTCAAATCGAGCGCTATAAAAGATCGAAAATTTCTTCCATTTGGCAGTTCTTCTTCAAGTTTCATGCTCAACATGACTGAATTTAAGTGGCAACTAATTTTTCTTTCTTTTCTATTCTTTAACCAAAGGAATATTGAAGCAAAATCCACTCCAATCCAACGCATTATTAATGGAGTCCAAGCACACCCCAAGCAATTTCCATATCAAGCGTTAGTTTATAGCCATGTTTTTACAGGTTATAATCTGTGTGGAGGCGCCATAATTTCAAAGAGAAATATTCTTACAGCAGCTCATTGTATACCTAGTAATATGTAAGTCATGAGATTCTATTTATTAATATCCAATATAACAATAATGATCATCCATTATTCCCACACAGGATAAAAATTGAAATTTTCTTGGGAGCTGTGGATAGATTCAATCCTCAAGAAAAGGGACAGAAGCGACTGGAAGTTAAAGCGGAAAATATTGTGGTGCATCCAGAGTGGGACTCAAGATATATGAATTTGAATGATATAGCTCTAATCCGACTTTCGGCCGATCTGCAATTTAATGAATATATTCAACCTGCTAGGCTGCCTGATCCAAATCGAAGTTATGCGAATAAAATTGCTTTTGCTACTGGTTGGGGTCGTACTATAGGTATGTCCGTATGTTGTTCTACCCTAATTTCAAATAAATTACAATTATTTTCAACAGGTCTTGACACGGAATCAGACTCACAGAAGCTTATGTATTTTATTGTAACTGTTCTATCAAATCAAGAGTGTACATCTCTTTTGGACAAGTATCCCCGAAGAGAATTCTTCCCATTATCGTGGATTTGCCTGAAGCCCAGTGAAAGTAAAACATGCAAAGGCGACTCTGGTGGACCATTGGCCATAAGAAATGAGGATGGTACCAGCACTTTGTTGGGTCTCGACGCATTTGGCGTGGATAATGAATGTACGGTTTATAGACCCACTGTTTTTACCCGAGTTTCATCCCATTTACAGTGGATAAAACAATACGAATAAATAAAATTTATAAAATTATGAACATGCAAACATTTGATGGTTGTTCTTATTTTAACAAGTTTCATTTTAAAAAAAAATATAATTTAAATATAATAATCTGTCGAGCCGTTGGTCAAGTATTAAAATTTTTGTATAGTAATTATTAGAAAAAAATGAATAAAGAACAAGTTTCAGTCATTATTGATTATCAAAATTACATTGTTACATAGACAATATTGTTCCTGCATAAGAGTAACATATGTGTGAAATGCCTTCTTCTTCGCAATTTAAATATATATTATCTAAAAGAAAAGCCTGCCCAGATGAATATTGTGTCAGATTGGTTGAGATATCTCAAAAAACTAAAAGTTTCGAACTATCGTTCCTATGGCGGCTATATGATATAGTGATCCGATCCAAAAATTAAAACAAACTTCATCTGCTTATGGTATCCAGGAACCTACATACAAAGTTTAAGGTCTCTAGCTCTTATAGTCTCTGAGATCGACGCGATCAAACAGACGGACAGACAGACGGACAGACAGACAGACAGACGGACAGGCAGACGGACATGGCTGTTGATCTTGATCATTTTTAATGGACACAGGGTATAAAAAGAAAACTTGTAACTCTTAAAAGTTTTAAATGGTTAGGCTATTACGATTGATTTAAAAAACAATGTAAGACTTTCCCGATTGCAGCAAAGTTGTTGCACATTCAACTTACGTAATCGAAAAACTAATTAAGTTAAATGCAGTTACTGTCAAAATGTTATCAAATATATGAATCATAAATTTCAAAAGAACATTTCCCTAATATCGAGTGCTATAAAAGCTCGCAAGTTTCTTCCGTTTGTCAGTTCTTCTTCAAGTTTCAAGTTCAACATGACTGAATTTAAGTGGCAATTAATTTTCCTGGCTTTTCTATTCTTTAACCAAAGGAATATTGAAGCAAGAACGGACTGCAAGAGAAATCAAGACCATGCATTTCCCAAACAGTTTCCATATCAAGTATATATTGATATATTCAAAGATTATAATCTTAAAAAGATACCATCTTGTGCTGGAGTTATAATTTCAAACAGACGTATCCTTACAACAGCTCGATGTATACCCAAAAATTTGTAAGTTAAAGCTCGAATCTAACCTTTTGTAAAATAAGCATTTAATGAGTTTCTAATTATATTCTTCAAGGGATTTTATTACAATTTATTTAGGAGCTGTGGATATCAAGAATGAAATGGAAATGGGAAAACAGCTTTTATACGTAAGAGAAAAGAATATTGTGGTACATCCAGAGTGGGATCCAGATCAAAATATCAATAATATAGCTCTGATCAAACTACCAGCCGATCTGCAATTCGATGAGTATGTTCAACCTATCCAGTTGCCTGATCCAGACAAATCTTATGACTACGATATTGGTGTATTTTCTGGTAAGACAAATATAGTCAAATGTTTTTTTTTATAAAATTCGGAAGCTAATTTAAAATATTTTTAAACAGCTTATGGTTCTTCGAACGATCAACTTATGTACTCTAATGTAACCATTTTATCAAATGAAGAGTGCAAGACTATAGAGCTGAAGAATAATCCTGGAGGATTCTTCCCATCTTCGTGGATTTGTCTGAAGTCCATTGGATGTGGCAAATGCAGTGGGGACTCTGGTGGTCCATTAGCCATAAGGCATGAGGATGGTAACAGCATTTTACTGGGCCTTAAATCAGCTGTCTCGGATGATAGTTGCTCGGTTAATGAACCTCGCTTTTTAACCCGAATTTCATCCTATTTACAGTGGATTAACGAAAACTAATAAATAAAATAAAATAATCAAATAATGAACATGAAAATAATGTTGTTTCTTGTACTTAAAGTAGTTATACAACATACTACGAGAATTCATCGATTTGTATGGGCCAAAAAAAATTAAAAGAAGTTGCTTGTGCGTCTTGATGGCGCCCACACTGTATGTATTTGTTACAGCTAGCTCGCAGAAGATCAGTAGTGTGAAAAATGGAATGCAGCACTTCCCAAAGTATCTTCCCCAAGAAGGTTATATAAAAATGAAAATATTAATGTAAGCGCGTACTTTTTACATAATTTTTTAACCCACAAAACAACCCAGGAAAATAAGCAATTAATGTTGAAGAATGTTAGAAAATTAAAATCAGCATGTACTCAACATATTGAAAATAGTTATTATTTTCAATATCTTTGTGTTATGCACTTGGAATCATAATTTTCTAATTATACTAAAAATAACTTTAAAGAATATTTATATACATACCAAAGCTTTAGACCTTAAAATTATAATTAAAATTTAACATAAGTTAGGAAGGGGAGAAAAGAAAAGCGAGGAAGAATTTAATTTTAAATGGTTACAAGAAAATAAATTTAGAAAACTAATTTAGCTTAAATAAACCTACTGTCGAGCTGTCATCATACTTATCGCGATAATAAATCCTTAAAAATTTACCCTGATATCGAGTACTATAAAAACTTGGAAGTCTCTTTCGATTGTCAGTTTTTCCTTAAGCTTCGAGTCCAACATGACTCAATTTAAGTTCCAACTGATCTTTCTGGCTTTGCTATTCTACCAACAGAATGTTAAAGCTGAATCCAGACCAGTTGAACGCATTATCAATGGATTCCATGCAAGTCCTAAGCAATTTCCATATCAAGTACTTCTAAATCTACAAACAGATACTGAACGGGGACCATTTTGCGGTGGCGTTATAATATCAAAAAGAATTATCCTCACGGCAGCTCATTGCATTATCGATGATTTGTAAGTCCATTTTGATCTGATCTCATCTAATAAAAATAAATTCATCATAATTGTAAATATAGGAATATCATTATAATTTACTTTGGAGCCGTGGATAGATTCAATATTAAAGAACCGGGACAACAACGTTTAATAGTAAAACGAAAGAACTGTGTGGTGCATCCAGAGTGGGAGATCAGTCAACGAATCAATGATATAGCTCTGATTAAACTGCCAGCCGATCTGCAATTCGATGAGTATATTCAACCTGCAAAGTTACCTGATCCAACTGAACTTTATGAGAATGCAAGTGGTGTCGTTTCTGGTTGGGGTCGAACTGTAGGTAAGTCCGTATGAATTTCAATCCAAATTTCAAATAAATTATAATTATTTTCAACAGGTTCTGACCAGCAATCATATTCAAAGCAACTTCAGTATTATAATGTAACCGTCTTATCAAATGAGGAGTGCAGGTCTATTATAAACAAGTACGACCCAGGATCATTCTTTCCAGCATCGTGGATTTGTTTGAAACCCAGCGAAAGTTCTCCATGCAATGGGGACTCTGGTGGTCCATTGGTCATAAGGAATGAGGATGGTACTAGAACTTTACTGGGTCTGACATCATTTCTCTTAGATAATGAATGTTCTCTTAATAGACCTTCTGTATATACCCGAGTTTCATCGTTTTTGTCGTGGATTGAAAAATACGATAAAAATATAATAATGTCTAATTAATAAATAAAACTTCAAATGCGTATTTAAAAATAATGTTGCTGGTTGTGAGTGCTATGACTATTAATTTAATTTAATTTAATTATACAAGACTTAAAGCAGTCGGCAAAGAAAAAATTACTAAGAATAAAAATTATGTTAAGAATTAAAAACTAAAATTAATATTAAATAAAAATTTTAAATATAATAATGAAATTTGTATGCAAGGGTTTTATCAAGTTAGACTGTAAATCTATTATTAGAAAAGTATGAGCCGCGAAAAGGTTATACCTCAATTTTTAGGCATAGATTAGACTATTTTCGGAAAGTTTTTAACAATAGAAAAATCCTAATGTCCCTATACCACCTTTAGAAAAACAGTTTTCTAAATACCTTTTATATTTAATACGCTAGTCCTGTAATTTATTTATATAATACTTAATACAAGTACAACGGAATCACAATCCCCAGATTCCACATAAAAAATTAATAGAAAAAAATATTTACATACAAAATTATCCGACTATATCATTAAGGCTAAAATAAATTATGAAAAATCATCAGGAAAATTGAATGCTACAATGTATCAGAGACAGAGGTATCTAACCACTACATAGTTTTAGCATATTCAGGTAAGATTTTTGAAAAAACCAATTTTCTTGAAATTAAGTTACTGTCGACCTGTCATCATTCTTATCGGAACCATAAATCCCTAACTATACAACCTCATATCGAGCGCTATAAAAGCTGAGAAGTCATTTGTATTTTTCAGTTTTTCTTTAAGCTTCGAGCTCAACATGGCTCGAATTAAGTTCCAGCTGATCTTTCTGGCTTTGCTATTCTACCAAAGGAATGTTAAAGCTGAATCCAGACCAGTTGAACGCATTATAAATGGATTCCATGCAAGTCCTAAGCAATTTCCATATCAAGTTCTTCTAAATCGTCTAATAGATACTGAATGGGAACCATTGTGCGGTGGCGTTATAATATCAAAAAGAATTATTCTCACGGCAGCTCATTGTATTAAGGATGAATTGTATGTCTCTATTAATCTTTTCTCGTCTTATAGACATAACTTCCTCATTATATTCACATAGGAATGTCATTAAAATATACTTTGGAGCCGTGGATAGATCCAATATTAAAGAACCGGGACAACAACGTTTAATAGTAAAACGAAATAATTTTGTGGTGCATCCAGAGTGGGAGTTCAGTCAACTAATCAATGATATAGCTCTGATTAAACTGCCAGCCGATCTGCAATTCGATGAGTATATTCAACCTGCCAAGTTACCTGATCCAACTGAACTTTATAATGACGTAAGTGGTGTCGTTTCTGGTTGGGGTATAGCTTCAGGTATGTTCCTATGATAATTTACATTATTTTTAAGCTAATAACAAATGTCTTCAACAGTTCAGGGTTTTATACCTAGCCAACTTCAGTATTATAATGTCTCTGTTTTATCAAATGAAGAGTGCAAGTCTATAAAGCTTAAGTATGAGCCAAGAACATTCTTTCCATCATCGTGGATTTGTATAAAACCCAGCGAAAGAACTCCATGCAGTGGGGACTCTGGTGGTCCATTCGTCAAAAGGAATGAGGATGGTTCCAGCACTTTACTGGGTGTGGCATCATTTGGCATAGATGACGATTGTTCTTTTAATATACCTACGGTATATACCCGAGTTTCATCGTTTTTGTCGTGGATTGAAAAATACGATACAAAATATAATTATGTCTAAAAAATGAATAAAATTTCAAATGTGTATTTAAAAATACTGTTAGTGGTTGGTTGGTCTTTATTCTTATGTAACTGTATTCTTATGTAGACAGTTTATCTATTATGAGAAAGTTTAGGCCGCGAGAAAATTTCTAAATTTGTTGGGTACAAATTACACTATTTAAATGACACATTTTACAACAGATAACAACGGATACGCAATTCTCAGATAATACAAAAAAAAAACCAGTGGGCGGTTACAGTCGAGCACGCTCGACAGTAGGATACCCTATGCCCAGGTTTTCTGTACTGAAATATGATTTTCGACCGATTGTTCCCATGACAGCTATATTATATAGTGAACCTATTTTAACCAAATTTGGACAGGATGTATAATACCAGCCCAGATGCATATTCTATTAGTTTGGTTTTGATATCTCAACAAACAAAAAACTTTTTAATACAAAAACTTCATTTTCTATGTATCGTTCATATGGCAGCTATATGATATAGTGATCCGATCTAAAAATTAAAGCAAACTTGATCTGCGTATGGTATTCAGGAACCTACATACAAAGTTTGAAGTCTCTTGCTCTTATAGTCTCCGAGATCCACGCGTTCAAACAGACGGACAGACAGACGGACAGACGGACAGATAAACGGACATTGCTCGAAGTATCAGAGGCAAAGAAGTGCTTGTCTGATTACTACAAAGTCGTTGCATATTCAGGTAAAGTCATTGGAAAAACCAATTTACTTGAAATTAAGTTACTGTCGACCTGTCGTCATTCTTATCGGAACCATAAATCCCTAACTATACAACCTCATATCGAGCGCTTTAAAAGCTCGAAAGTCTTTTCCAGTTGACAGTTGTTCTTCAAGTTTCAAACCAACATGGCTCAATTTAAGTTGCAACTGATCTTCCTGGTTTTTCTATTCTACCAACAGAATGTTAAAGCTGAATCCAGACCAGTTGAACGCATTATAAATGGATTCCATGCAAACCCAAAGCAATTTCCATATCAAGTACTTCTAAATAGACAAACACGAACTGAATGGGAACCATTTTGTGGTGGCGTTATAATATCAAAGAGAATAATCCTTACAGCAGCTCATTGTATTAAGGATAACTTGTAAGTCACTCTTATTCTTATCATATCTTATAGAAATAACTTCCTTATAATATTCACAAAGGAATGTCGTTAATATTTATTTTGGAGCCGTGGCTAGATTAAATATTAAGGAAACGGGTCAACAACGTTTAATAGTAAAGCGGAAAAATATTGTGGTGCATCCGGAGTGGGATTATGGTCAAACTATCAATGATATAGCTGTGATCAGACTGCCAGCCGATCTACAATTCGATGAGTATATTCAACCTGCAAAGTTACCTGATCCAACTCAACCTTATGATAATGAAAGTGGTGTCGTTTCTGGTTGGGGTATTACTTCAGGTATGTTTGTATAAGATTCTACCCAATTTTCAAACTAAATACATATATTCTTTACAGTTCCGGGCTCAATGTCTAAGCAATTAATGTATTTTAATGTAACCATTCTGTCAAATGAAGAGTGCAAGTTTATTGTTGGAAGGTATAGAACGAGACAATTCTTCCCATCATCGTATATTTGTCTGAGTCCGAGTGAGAGAAGTCCATGCAATGGCGACTCTGGTGGCCCATTGGTCATAAGGAATGAGGATGGTACCAGCACTTTACTGGGACTCACATCATTTGGCATGGATGGAAAATGTACGGTCAATAGACCCGGTATTTATACTCGAGTTTCATCCTTTTTGCAGTGGATAGGTAAATACGAGTAAATAAACAAGTGGGGAAGACAAAAGTCGTAATCCCGAATATAGTACCCGTTGCTTATTTCAATATATACTTTAAGGTGATTGTATTGAAATAATAACTTTATTAACAACTTTGGTTAGCTATTACTGCCGTTCTACTTGTTCGATCTTGCTGCGGTTAAGTGAGATTATAGATAAAATTGATTGAAAATGATATAAAACATATTTACTGTATTATCTTAAAGGCTGTAGGTGTGGTGGTTTTTTGGGGGCGGAGAAGGGCGTGATTTAACTTGTTCTGGGTGGGGTCTATGGAAATCTGTGTGCCAAATTTGGTTTCTCTATCTCTTATGGTTTTTGAGATCCTTTTGTTCCTACAGACAGACAGACGGACAAACGGACGGACAGACACATATGACTATAACGACTCGACTGTTGATGCTGTACCCTTTTACCCTTGTTTTTTAAGTAACGAGTATAATTTACAGATTTGAAACATTCAAAGTATTTGAATAAAGTTAAAATTCTTCAACCGAATAATTTTTTTTTTTGTTTGGTGTACTCTAACCTATGGATGACTTGCATTAGAAGCTTATAAAGCGTTGGAAAATTATACAATTTATGAGCTAACGTCCATGGGCGTTGCATGAAAAACGCAACACAAAACACGCCCCAAAATTTGACACAGACAAAGGCCTAAACAAATATGCCACGTCAAAAAGCCCACTCAGAGGTACAGACTAGCAACAACAACAACAACAACAATTGCAGCTACAACAACAATAAGAAACGTTTTGTGTCACAAAATATTTGAATGTAAAGTGCGCGGCGCGACTTGCAACTTGAGAGTCTGGCAATTGTTGCTTTGCTGTCTCTATTCCTTGCTTGCAACCAAATGGTGCAAGTGCCTGACGCTGACGTGCGCCTGTGCGACTGCTAGGCTCCCTCTCTCTGTCTCTCTCTGCCGCTTCCTTCTGCCCCTGGGTCGAATCACTAATTGGTCACGACAGCAGCCAGCGTTGAGTTTTCAAAAAGCGAAAAGTAAAATCCATTGAATTTGGCAACGGTCGATTGCCATTTGTTGTTGTTGTTGTAGTTTTTGGCCAGCTGAAACCTTCAATTTTGGTAGCCAGACGACAGCCAAAACAAAGCTGGCCTCAATGATCCCCTCCCTCCACCTCCTTTTCCTCCTTCCACCGTTGGGGTCTTAAAGTTTAACATCGCAATTGATTTTAGTCGTCAGTTTTGTGGGCTTTTGATTTTTTCTTATTAGTTTTGTTGTTGTTTTTGTTGTTGCACCGATGGCGCAAACTTTAAGCATTCAACATTAAACTGTTCGATTAGTTTTAGTTGTTGTCTCTTTACTGATTTTTTTTGCTATTCAGCTGAATTTATAAACGACTGCATTCAGTTTTATTATCGAATATCAATTTGAATGCATTTTTAATCATTGTTTTATGTTTTGGCCAAATTGAAAATTACTATTCAAACTGTTATTAATTTTAATATTTATTGTTATTTAATAATGCAAAATGCACAAAACAAAAGGCGCTTTTAGTTTGCCAATGAATAAATTCAATTTCAAATTGGTCAAAATAAATGCAGATATATTAACAACTACAAAGGCTGGCAAAAAGAATCAATTGAAGAAGTAAAATTAAATTGAATGAAGTAGATAAATTAAACCATATCAAATTTAAAATGGCAGATAAAATATAGCAGACATTCAGTATAAAATATTGCAGGTTCTTTTTAACAAAGTTTTGACAGTTTAAAGTTGTTCATACCTTTGATTTAGCAACTTTACAGACTAAAATTTCACAGTCGAAGGTCTCAGAATCAAATATTAAGTCTTGAGATGAAAGTGAAAGTGAAAGCTTCAGATTTAAAAATTTAGATATAAAGATAAAATTTTCTAAATGACTAAAGCTTAGAAGCAGAATCCTTTTGGAGGCCAAACCATGATCAAAATGACATTCTGCTTGAAAGTCGGTTGCGTTTTGACAAAGTTATGGTAGATTGAAGTTTTAGAAAAAGTGTCAAGGGGTTAGTATGGAAAAAAATGGACAGTAAGGGGAAAAATCGAATTTTTTAAATAAATAATATTTTGATGCAGAATCAATTAAGAGGCCAAATAATGATCAAAATGATATTCCACATGAAAATCGGTTGAGTTTTGACAAAGTTATGGTAGATTGAAGTTTTTGAAAAAGTGTCAAGGGGTTAGTATGGAAAAAATGGACAGTGAAGGAAAAAAATCGAATTTTTTAAATAAATAATATTTTAATGCAGAATCAAATTAGAGGCCATATAATGATCAAAATGGTAATCCGCATCGAAATCGATTGAGTTTTGACAAAGTTATGGTCGATTGAAGTTTTTGAAAAAGTGTCAAGGGGTTAGTATGGAAAAAATGGACAGTAATGGAAAAAAATTGAATTTTCCAAATAAATAATATTTTGATGCAGAATCAAATTAGAGACCAAATAATGATCAAAATGGTATTCCGCATGAAAATCGGTTGAGTTTTGACAAAGTTATGGTCGATTGAAGTTTTTGAAAAAGTGTCAAGGGGTTAGTATGGAAAAAATGGAAAGTGATGGAAAAAAATCGAATTTTTCAAATAAATAATATTTTGATGCAGAATCAATTTAGAGGCCAAATAATGAACAAAATGGTAATCCGCATGGAAATCGGTTGAGTTTTGACAAAGTTATGGTTTATTGAAGTTTTTGAAAAAGTATAAAGGGGTAGGTATGGAAAAAATGGACAGTGATGGAAAAAAATCGAATTTTTTAAATAAATAATATTTTGATGCAGAATCAAATTAGAGGCCAAATAATGATCAAAATGGTAATCCGCATAAAAATCGGTTGAGTTTTGACAAAGTTATGATAGATTGAAATTTTTGACAAAGTATAAAGGGATAAGTGTGGAAAAAATGGACAGTAATGAAAAAAAATATAATTTTTCAAATAAATAATATTTTGATGCAGAATCAAATAAGAGGCCAAATAATGATCAAAATGGTATTCCGCATAAAAATCGGTTAAGTTTCGACAAAGTTATGGTAGATTGAAATTTTTGACAAAGTATAAAGGGGTACGTATGGAAAAAATGGACAGTGATGGAAAAAAATCAAAATTTTCAAATAAATAATATTTTGATGCAGAATCAATTTAGAGGCCAAATAATGATCAAAATGATATTCCGCATGAAAATCGGTTGAGTTTTGACAAAGTTATGGTAGATTGAAGTTTTAGAAAAAGTATCAAGGGGTAAGTATGGAAAAAAATTGACAATGATGGAAAAAAATCGAATTTTTCAAATAAATAATTTTTTGATGCAGAATCAATTTAGAGACCAAATAATGATCAAAATGATATTCCACATGAAAATCAGCTCAGTTATGACAAAGTTATGAAAGTTTGAAGTTAGACTTTGACCTAGCTGCTTTACAAGTCAAACTTTTTGTCAGATTCGACATGATTTTTTACAGAAAAATGAAAGTCCTCAGAATCAAGTTTATAGTGTTGTTTTAATCTAATTAGCACATAAGGAGTTGATTAAAAGTGAAAACTTGAGATTTAAAAATTGGATATTTCGAAATTTCAAAGGAGGGACCCTTACCATCAAAATGGAAATAAATTAGGAGTGGAATAAGAGATCTACATAGCTTGTAGAATATAAAATCATATTATTACCTACCCAAAGATGGAATTAATTATTTATCTCCTTTAACTAAAACTAATCTATTCTCACATTAAAATAAAGTTCTTGATTCTGTCAATTTTATTGCTACTGAGAAAAAGATTTGTATTGCAAGGAATTAGGCTGAAAGCTAAAGTGAATCTAAAATACGGAAATCACTTTATTAAATCTCCAACAGAAATGAATCATTTCATCAATAAAACTTTGCAGATTTTAAGTATCTTTTTAAGACGCACGACTTTCCGATTGCTTTGCATATGGACTCCCAACACAAACTGCCATTAAACACTCTGTCTGTTGTTAATGTAATTTTGCGATAATTTATTGGCTCGCTTATTGCAGCTTGTTGCAATAATCGAAAATTTTCGGCAGTCGCCAGCGGCAACTGTTGTTGCCAAAATAATGAAATAAACCAAAAAAAAAAAAAAAAAAAAAACGAAAAAGAAGGTAGACAACGTCATTCATCAAATACAAATTTACTTAATGAAATTAATAAATAAATTATGATATAAATCTTGTTACAATCGCCGTATGAACGATGCCGCCAATGTTGCTGGTGTTGCAGTTGTCGCTGTTGTTGCAGTTGCAACTGTTGCAGCAGCAGCAGCGGCAGCAGCAACATTTTTATTAAAAGCTCTAAATTATTGGCAGTCGCATTGCGACTTTGGCGGCAACAAAGCAAACGAGGCTGGTCAACTGAACAACTGGACAACTTGCCACATGGACAGACAACTTGCCACATGGAGTACGTGTAGCCAGCCAAGTGGCCTGTGCCACATTAACGAGCAAATGTCAATTTCGCAGCAATCTTTTTGCAATTTTTGTGTTTTTAGTTAATAATTTTTGCCGTCCAACTGTCGGCAATAGCAACAGCCGACGGGCAGCAACAGCAACCAGCACAACAGCAACAGTTGCTGCCGTCGTCATCGTCGGCAGCGATGCGCGTGCGCAGAAGCAACAACAACAACAATAAGTTGCACATTACGTAATGTGCTAAAAAATATTTGTGTCTTGCTAAAATTAAGTTAATTTATGTTTTTTTCTGTAATAATTTTAATTGGTTTCTTATGACATTGCTGCGGGGTAGTTTAGTTATCTGGAGTTAAAGGTGTTGAAATATTTATATTTTTTATTTGTATGTACTAATTTATTAATGCCATACTTGTATAAAATATATAATATATATTTATAATACAATATTTCTGAAAATATAACTGACATTCTATATTTCGGTTTTTGCAATTTTAACATAGTTTCAATTGTTCATCTTGTCAGGTTATTGTAGAATATAAAAACTTTGAGTTATTTTCTGAGCTTACTTCTGGTTTCTTAAACTCGTTTAAACTATTTGCATTAAAGATTATTCTAACAAAAACTTTATTTGAAATTTATTTAAGAAAATTATTTATAAATAGCTACTGTTCATATTTTATTTTATTTTCAACTTTAATTCTTGAGCTCAGCTCCAAATTATAATTATATATAATTTTATTGAGAAGAGCACACTGAATTTTTTAATAATAACAATTATTATTATAATTATAATTATTATTATAATAATGGTATGTATTTGTGTTTCTTATTTCCATAACATATTTCCAAAAATGTTTTTTTATTGTTATCTTTATTTTGATTTAAATTTCTTTATATTTATTTGAATTTTTTTTACTTTGTTTTGAATATTCTGCAACTTTCTTTAAATTTTATTAGGGTATTTTCGCATCAATACAGTCAATAGTTATATTGTTGGGCAGTTGATAAATTTTTCAAAATTGCCGGCATATATTTTGTGTGATTTTTTTGTGATTTTTGTTGTATTTTTGTTGGCACGTAAATGTGTCAAATATTGACAATTTACATAAGTAATGCACATAGGTGCCTACGTAAGCTGTCCCGATGAGGGGGAGTTTATAGTGGGGAGAGGTTGCAGGGGGAGGGAATTGCGAACCTAGGCTATTGGCAAGAAATATGAGTTGAACGCGTTTTTTAGGTCGATGCCATTTTTTTTATTTTCTTTATGCTGTTACTGTTGTTGCTGTTGCTGATGTTGTTGCTGTTGTTGTTGCCTGTATGTTGCAGCAATTGCAATTTTGATTGCTGTTGTTGCTGGTTGTCGGTTGTTGTTGGTTGTTGCTGCTGTAAACAGGAGATTGTTATTTGCAACCCGCTGTGCGTACACCGCAAACTGGACAACTTAATTTGGCTAAAGTCGCTTGTTAGTGTTTGCCAGTGTTGTTGTTGTTGTTGCTATTGTTGCTTTTGCTGTTCTTTTTGCTGCTGTTGTTGTTGTGGTTGTGGTTTTTGGCCTGTGATTGCCGTTGTCGTTGTCGCTGTCGTTGTTGCACATATGACTGCAGTCTCTGCATAAAGATGAAGTCATCTCTCCCTCTCTCTTCCCTCCTTTCTCCACATCTCTCCTCTCTCCCCTACAACTCTGCACTTGTCAAAATGGCATTGAACAAGTT
This sequence comes from Drosophila innubila, assembly GCF_004354385.1. Lineage (NCBI taxonomy): Eukaryota > Metazoa > Arthropoda > Insecta > Diptera > Drosophilidae > Drosophila > Drosophila innubila. The sequence continues at coordinate 3,397,306 of NW_022995376.1, forward strand.
TATATAAATCTTTTTGCCATCTTTCACTTTGTTGCTGTTGTTCTTGCAACGGCAACAATTAGAGAAACATGTAGTTAAAATAGTTAATAGAACATTGCAATCTTTGAACTGACTTTCCTGTCAGCCTGGGAAAATATTCTTTGATTTGTTAAGATATTCTTTTAAAGCATTTATCGATAACTATTAACTTTAACGAGTCTTTAAAATTATTGAAAGTTTATCAGCAAAAGTTTTATGTTATAGACATCAATTTAAGGATTATTGTTGCTAATTATAATCGAGTGTTTTCTGCAGCTGTTATCGACAGTTTATAGCAATCGTTATCGATAGCTTGTACGCGTATTATTTTAACTTCTTTCAACTCTTTAGTTTTTATACCATTTTAGGAAACGAGCTTTACTGTTATCAAAAGTTTTTGACAGACATTATATTTATATCAGTATATAATAGTTTTTAATAATTTTTATGCGATACTTTGCTATCGATTGTTTTTTTAATTAATAAAACTTTAATGCAGAATGAATTAAGAGGCAAAACAATAATCAAAATGACATTCCTCTTGAAAATCATTTTAATCATTTAATCATTTTTATGCGATACTTTGTTATCGATTGTTTTTTTAACAATAACAATAACACTTATAGTTGTTATAGTTTTCGAATCTCCAAATTTGCTTTAAGTTTCTTAACTTTCTCGTCTTTTTCTTTTTGGCATTAGATTATATTTTTTATCCCTTCTAAAAATTTAAAACTTTGACCTTTAATTTCACAATTGTTATAGTACGTAATAATCAATAATTTTTTAGCTCATTTCAGTTAAATTTCATAACTTAAACTAGTCACAAAGTTTTACATCATTCGCTTTATTATGTCTGTCTATTTTTCGTTCTCAAACTGATCATCCTTTATCCTTGATAACTTCAATAACATTTGCATGTTTGTTATTGATAGATAATGACTCATGTTTAAAGACAATTTTCAGTTAATTTAACTCTAATCTCATTACTTCAACTAATCACATATTCTCCAATAATTTGTTGTACATTTTCCGTCTGTTTTTTGTAGCTTTCGTCCTGATCGTTCATCATCCTTTGTGACTTTAATTACTCACGTCTTTTGATTAATTTGTTGACTTGCTTAGCTTAATAATTGCCACACGAACAAAAAAAAAAAACAAAACAAAGAGAGAGAAAAAAATAGAAACGACAGTTTGCCATTTGCCACGCCAAGTGTGTTGCAACAACTGCAGCTGCAACAACAGTTGCAACAAGCGGCAGCAACAACAACAACAACTGGAAAGTTGTCGCGTCACATGCAACAAACGACATTTATCATGTTAACCTTTGAAGTGCATTTGTCTAGACGTCTTCAACGAGACTTACTGTTGTTGTTGTTGCTGTTGCTGATATATATTGTTGCTGTTGCTGTTGTTGTTGCAGTTGCGTTTCCTGCCATTTCTGCCGGCGGTTATGACAGCATAAAAAACGCACGGAAAAACATCAGAAAGCAACAAGGAATCATAATAATTTGTAATAAATTAACGCCTCGTGTGCGCCGCGACAACAGCAACAACCACAGCAACAACCACAGCAACAACAGCCACAACAACAACAATGACAGCAACAGCAACAACAACAACAGTTAAAAAAAAGGCGGCATTTCGTCTAGGCGCAAGGATTAAAACACGCCCATGACTTCTCCATGTTTCCTCGTCATCTTCATTAAGTCAAGGCGCGTTGTCGTTGTCGTTGTCGACTCGACATCACACATACGCACACAGAACACACACACACACACACACACACACACAGACATATAAATAAAATAAGAAATTAGTC